>NC_056729.1:334491797-334504297 GCF_019279795.1 Protopterus annectens | reverse complement strand
TGAACTGAAAGCCTGGAAGCAGAATCAAGTAGTAAATGAAAAAATGGAATTATGAATTCACATACGTAAAAACATAAATGTTTTTAAACAGATTTTCATACATTTCAACATCTAAAATAAAACAGGAATCGTAAACTGTGCATGATTAATAAAGGAATTAATTAATGGGATTGAAAACATTATCAAAGAGACTGAAATGTGACAGAGGAATAAAATGGATTGCAGCTGCTCTTGTGTAATAACCACTGTATCACTTTGTCTTTAAGAATAAAATTTAAATTAATTAATCTAACAAATAATTTCAAATCCAATAAAGTGTTAGCTAAATTAGCTCTTTTGTTACCACAATAAATAATGCATAAATAGTATATAAGTTAGTAGATTAAAATTTTCTGTCCTCTTTTTAAATATCTAATAATAAAACAAAAATACTGCTGGACCAAGTGGAGCAGGAACCAAAGAATTTCGGCCACCACGTTAGCGAATAAAATCTTTAATATCCCTTTAGTCCCCTCTTAGACTTCTTCAGAATTAATTAAAACACACAAGCACTACACTTTTATACATTAATTCAACAACAAACACCTCATTATGCAATCATTCAATTAATCCAATATAGCAACATAATTAGAATGACAAAAATATTAATGATATCTCAAAACACATTTCACACCAATATATTTTTTTTATTATAAAACTGATTAAAAAAAAGGAAAACTTTTAACCTTTTTCTTTTACATTTTAATACTGATGGAATGGAATCATTCATTCAGGTTTATCAGATTTACTATGACCAATGCTTAGGCCAATGAGAAGACTGAGGCATCCCAGGAAACTTCATAGTGCTTCCATTTTTTTCTGCTTTATACCCTACTTCTTGCTTTTCCTACATTCTCACCTGTTAATGCTCATTGGGTGTGTATGCAATAGGGACATGCTGTTGTATAATCCTGCCTCTGAGATGACACAACCACTATCCTCCACCCTTCTCAATTAAGCACAATGCACTCATCAATATCCCGGGCCTCTTCCAAGGAACATATATAAAGAGCATCTGGGTGAATGCCCTCTTTCTGCTCTGCTGCAGCCCATCCTTCCCATCCCCTGCCTTGAGGGTTACACTAGAGGCCTTAATGAGCCATGTCATGAGCCATAATGAGAGCCATAATGAAGATTTTATACGCTCCTGTCACGGTGCCTCAGGCACTCCTCTTAGACAACTCTCCAAACAGAATACTTTATTATTTACATTTAAACAGTATAAAAAAACAGTAAAAAAACATTGTAAACTAACATTCTATCCAACATCTACATCAAAAAAAAAAACTTTGAAAAAAAAAAAAAAAAAAATTGAAAAAATGGCAGTGAAAAATTCACTCACACTTTTTTACAAGTCTTGTCCTGCACTCATCAGTACTAAAATGGAAAAGAATATTACTAAATGACAATGTATATTATGATGCTGTCACAGATGTTTCTGATGCAACTGGCTCAATTTTTTTATTCATCAGTTATTTCTTTTAAAAATTGCTTTTGATAAAGCTGAAAAAAAAAAAATAATAAAAAAAAAAAACTGAGGTTAAACATAATGGTAAGAGAAAACCAGGACAAATGTACCATATTAATGTCCAGAAGCTATGGATAGAAGCACATTATCTCCAGTTAGTTTAACAGCAGCAGACATAGTAGAGTAGGTGAAGTCTGAACTAGGTCTCTGTGCTTGAAGTATAGGTGGGAGATATGAAGTCTAAAACAGAGAAACATGAAATAAGTCACAAAAAGTTTAAAAAAGGAACAAAAAAAAAAAAAAAAATAAAACAAACAAAAAAAAAAAAGAAGTTTCAACATCACAGACAGACTATTACAGACTTACTCAACATGGCTCAAACAGAAACTATCAAGAATAGAATAAAAAGCTATTGAGCAGTATAGAATGAGTAACTATAAAATGAAATGAATATGATATCAATGAGAATATTAAGAATATGATATAGTGATAATTAATGATTATTGCAGGTGATAATTATTAGGAATCCAGAGATAATTATCAGAGAGTTAGAAGAGAGGTGAGAGGAGGAGTCAGGAGGAGGAGAAGAGGCAGGGCTTTGAAATTTGTGACTAATGCAAGCAGAACTGAACATGGTGGAAAGATAAAAGAGTAGTGAATGGCATAATGGAGATGGCCTGTCTAGGGCTCACAGCAAATGTATTATGTCTGAAACCAAGTGTTTCAAGCTGTGAGGGTGGTGTCATTGTAACACAATGTGGTGATTCTCACTAGAATTGTAAAATAATGTGTCAGTGCTGTGGTGTGAGGAATAAAGCCCTTGCTATGACCCAGGAGATCCAGGTTTGATTAGTGGCCCTGGCATCAGAGGCACTGTCAAGGAGGAATGGCCATTCCCATCTGAGACTGGGGGGCATTCATTGAAATGCTTCTTGAGGGGAGGCGTGTTTCACAGAGAGGAGTAGCGGAGCCTTCAGGTGTTGTTAACAAACATAGGGGTGGGAAGTGGGGAAACAGGAATAGCTCATAGTATAACTCCCCTCATTGGCCAAAGCAGTTATTGGCACCACTGCCAAGATGCTGCTAAGATCTATGCCAGCCCCATCTCACTTGGAGATGTCCCGAGGAGGAAGGAGGAGCAGGTAAACCAGGCGATGGATGTGGCACTGGAATGGCTAGAAAGAATAATGGGAGGGGGTGGTATAAAATAATGTAAATATTGTGTCTAAATAGTGTGATTAGAACTGTTGCTTTAGAATCGATGTATCTAGTGTTTATAAGGGCTGTATATAGAACTGTAAGACACCTTTTTGTATTAGGCAGAGAGATGATTCCTACATAGTTCATTTAACAGAATCATTTTTTTAAATTAAATTCTCTATAAAACTTGGGGCTGTTGGCCTGTCATTAAGAGGTAGTGGTTGCCTAGGAAACTGGTCTTTGGTGGTACACTACATTAAGGGTGTCTGGTCCTAGTTGATACACTACAGTAAGGATGTCTGGTCTTGGGTGGTACACTACAGTAAGGATGTCTGGTCCTGGGTGGTACACTACAGTAAGGAAAACTGGTCCTGGATGGTACAACTCAGTAAGGATGTCTGGTCCTGGGTGGTACACTACAGAGAGGAAAACTGGTCCTGGGTGGTACACTACAGTAAGGATGTCTGGTCCTGGGTGGTACCCTACAGTAAGGATGTCTAGTCCTGGGTGGTACACCACAGTAAGGAAGAATAACTGTAGACTATTCTGTGAAAATCTCGACATGTTACTATGAATGAATCTAGAAGGGCAAGCCTTTATATGAAAGCATCTTTATGGTATGGAATTTGATTCCTATCTTTTAACAGATAGAGAGGAATTGTTAAACCCCTCTCCACTGAGCTTTGCTGTAACTGCCCTCCAAAAGTTTCCCTTGGCTCACAGTTAAGATTGCATATACCATATAACTGAGCAGGCCCAATTCCAATCATTTCCATAAGTGTTGTGGTTAGGTACACTCCAATTAACATATAATTCAGTTTTGTTCAGTTCTGCAGTTCCAATGTATAAAACTGAAGAACAATTAGCACTAATGAGCCAGCACCATGGCATAGAGGACAAAACCATAATTATGGCCCATATATCTTGGGTTTGATTAGTGGGATGGACGTGCCTATCCATGGGGAGAGTGTTTGTCTAGGTGCTTCCTGAAGAGAGGCATAGTCGATAGAGGGGAGTAGCACTTGGGCATCATAGACAAACATGGGGTGGGGGGGCAAGTTAGGTCACTAAATGAAAAAAAAATCCCGGCAGAAACATTCAACAGCATAAACTCCAGGATGCCCTTAAGATGCATGCCAGACCCAGCCCTGAGTCAGAGAAAGTCTGGAGGGTGGATGGCAGAGCTGGTAGACCCTGTGATGGATGGGGGCACTGAAGTAAAAATGGGTGGTAAAAGAGCATTTAGCACTCCTCTGTGACCTTCAGCAGTAATTCATAAAATAATTAATAAGAACTGGAAGAAATGTTAAATGCAGCCATGATTATACATGAAGGGGAAATTAGTTTTACACACATATGAGCAAATTAAACAATTAACAGTTTTAAAATTTTCCCTAATTTGCCTCTGTTACTGTAAAAGTATAATGATAATAACCCGTGAAGTTATTGCTATACTTAACGTTTACTGTTTGCTAAATATGGGATGCACTTACAAAACAATTTAGTGTGATTCGAATTTTAAATATATATATCTTGGATGGGGTGCCTTCTATGTGGTGTCTGCATGTCGTCCCTGTGTTCATGTGGGTTTCCTCTGGGTGCTCTGGTTTCTTCCCACTTTCTTAGGCCATGCTGCAGGTGGATTGGACATTCTAAATTGGCCCTAGGTGTGAGTGTGTCAATGTGTGAGTCTTCTGAGGAAGGTTGGGTGCTGGGCTGGCAACTCGACACTGTAAAAATCTACTGCCACTTGTTCTGCAGGCCATTGCTCTGCTGTGGTGACCCCTAATGGGAGCAGCCAAAAGGAGAAGATACAGACACACACACACACACACACACACACACACACACACACACACACACACACACACACACACACACACACACACACACACACACACACACACATCTATTTCTCTCTCTCTCTCTCTCTCTCTGTATAGCTATATCTATATCTATATCTATCTATATATATATTTGGACTCTGTCTTTGGACCTAGATGCTATGTCCTTACTTAGAAGTTGCACAACATAAAAGGATTTCCTCACCACTGTGGCCACTTGGTGGTTGAATGTAAGGCTACTGTCTATGTGTGTGCACAGATCCCTGACCACTGGGTCAAAATTTAGGGCATATTATCAACATGGTAATTAGCTATGATTGGCTGAGTTCCCAAAGAGTACAATTTTGCATTTTTCAGCACCGAGTTTAATACCATGGTTTCGGCACCATTTGTTAATCAGGGATAGGCCTTCTTGAAGAATGTTAGTGTCTGCAGAAGAGTCAATGATAACCCCCAGCATGCAATCATCTGTAAACACAGTCAGCCATAAACTTTCAGCATTTGTTTCCATTTCAGAGAACTAGATGCAAAAAAAGAGCTGGCCTAGTACCAAGCCCTGGGAGACTGCTCTAGTGACTGGCCTCTTGGAGGAGGTGGCCTCACCTGTTTTGACCTCCTAGGTCCTATCAGTGAGCCAGATGTGTATCCAGGGTGATAAAAGGATTTATACATAAATTAGTGAGTCTATAATGCCCGAATGGGGTATTGTATCAAAGGCCTTGGTCAGGGCGAGAGAAGCTGTGTGCGCAGTCTTGCCTTCATCCAGTGCTTTGGTGTCCCTCTCTAAAAAGTCCACCAGATTTAATAGGCATGACCTTCCTTTAACAAAGTTGAATTGTTATGGGTCCAGCTTTTGCAGGTTACCCTTGTCCTCATTTATCATGTCCATGATGATTCTTTCCATGGCCTTACAAGGAGGCTGTAGTTACCCGGATCAGTGGTTGGACCTCCTTTGTGTAGGGGTATGACTGTAGCTATCATCCATTCCTTGGGCACAAAATGTGATTATAGGCTCCAGTTGAAAAGTGATTCAAGTAGACCAGACAGGTCACATCACATGCTATTTATTAAGCATCCTGAGATGTTATCAGGGCCAATTGATGCAGTGTTTTTGGCCTTGGAAAGTGCATTGATGACCTTTTCCCTAGTAATGTTGGTGGGACTGTGGTATATGGTATTCCTTTGGACAATCGGGGGGAGTGGGGGGAGAAATTTGAGCTGTCAGCAATGGCCTCCAGTTCAGAGTGGGTGATGCCATTTACAATAAGTTTGGTGCACTGTTACGTATTTCCCCTGAGGTTACAGACATAACTGTAAAAAGCTTTCTGGTTGTCCTTTGCCTGAGAAGCTATTTTTTTTCAAATCTAGCCTTTGAAGTATTAATTAATCCTCTTAACTGCCTGTTTAGATTGGTCAGGAGACTTTTAGTATACTGTATATTGCTTTGTTCCTCCTATGCTTGGCTAAATTTTTTATCTTTTGTTTTATAACCAAATGATACTGTGATTCCACCATGGTGACTTGTCTATTGAGTTTATTTTATTTTTAACATGAGTGGGCACAGCTCACTGTCTACAGCTATCAATATGGCTGTACAGACACTTTGTAAATAGCTCAGGATATTCTATGGTTTTTACTGGGTTTGGAGGTGCTTGAAATTTAGCCAAGGTGTCAGTAGAGAGAGGTTAGCCTTGGAATAGTTCCTAAAGTTTTTTTTGGTTTTGCTGGACCTCTATAATTGATTTTTATTTCAAGAAATACTGCCTTGTGGCCAGATCTGATGAGCTAAGACATTGCACTGGGTGAGGAACATTGCCCCCCTCGTGTTCGTGAGCACAAGGTCAAGGATGTTTGTACTCCTGGTAGGAGAATGGATGAACTGTTCCAGGATATTGGTATTAACAACATTCAGGAATCGCTGGGTTTGTGCATTAGAAGTGGTGTAGGATTCCCAGTCTGTAGAGGGGTGGATGAGATTCTCTCATGAATATTGTACTGGGATGAATGCTGAGGGACCTTAGTACATTGAGATAGGTGACATGGGTTTCGTGGCACATGGAGGGTGATCTATATGGTACAAGACCCTGTTTATGATGAGTTACATGTGTATGAATTCCAGTGGGTCATACACTTTAACTTGTCTGAATGTGGGGTTGGTTTTAATATAAAATGAGTCTCCTTCACCTTTTGTTCCCTCCTGTGCAGTAGCTAGTCTAAAGGTGTGAAAGGCATTATAACCTTGCGTTGCTGGGGTACTCTCAGTGATTTTAAACCAAGCCTCCATTATTACACAGATGTCTACACTTTCAAGAGAGGACAGTTTGCAAGGAGTTGTATTTACTGGGTATTTCAATGGAAATCTACACTGCAGAGATTGGTATCTAAACAGATTAAAAGAACTAAGACACTTGTATAATAACAGACCCAATAAGCCTTCAACCAGCAATGCTTAGCTGAGAAAGGCATAGACTATCCTCTCCTGCTACAAGAATGTAGACCACAAACCTTCCTAATATAAAATAACTGGTTTGGAGCCCAAGTGCTTAAACCAGAACAAAGACACTTTTAGAATAACAGACACAATAAGCCTTCATTCAGCAATTCCCAGCTCCGAAGGGTGTAGGCTATCCTTTCCTACCACAAGAGTGTAGACAACATACCTTCTTGATGTAAATAACTGTTTTGGAGCCCAAATGCTTATATCAGAATGAAGTCAGGTAGAATAACAGGCACACTAAGCCTTCAAATAGCAAATTCCAGCTCAGAAGGCTGTAAGCTACCCTCTCCTGCCACAAGAGTGTAACCCACAAACCTTCCTTATGTAAGATAACTAGTTTGGAGTCAAAGCTTAAATCAGAATTAAGAGGCTTAGAATAACAGTTACAATGTAATCAGGCTACTAACAAGGAGCATTAAATGCAGTTGATAAAATGTAACTGAATACTTTAAGAACACAAATACAGTAAAAACTGCTGATTAAAGTGCAGTCTTACTCAACAACATGTACAGAATGCTATTTATTATATGTGAAGGTGGTAGGTGACTTCGATATGAGCGACACGACTTCTGCACATGCCGAAATGCGAACGTCTCCAACATTGAATTCTGAATATGCAAATGACAAAACCTCGCCCCTTTTTGACCCATGGTAGCAATGGTGTGGAGGTGTGGCACGGCCAGAAATGTCGAATGCCGAATGTTTTTCGATGTTTAACATTTTTTGCGGTTTCGGTTCGCATAAACTGCGTTGATTAAGTGGCTGTTCGACAAAGTGTGATCGACGATATAAAGGTAAACCTTTTTATATATCATTTGTTTTTCTGTCCAACTTATCCAGTACCTTTTGGGATTAGTCAATCACACTGAAACTATAAGCTAAAATAGGAAGAGCAAATTGGTTTATAGCTTGAACTTTGTTTTTAAATGTCAGTGCTGTTTTCAATATTAGTTTTAGATTTCTGAAGTATTCCCCACTGAGTTTTATTCACATTTGTTCATGTTTTATTGCCAATCCTTCATTGATTTCCAAATATTTATACACTCCCTCCTGCTCAATTTCCTTTATATCACATTCCTGTCTCAGGTTGATATTTTCTCCGTGGTGCAGCTTTCCTGCTTTAAATGTTGCTTTGCACATTTATCTGACCAAATGACATTCTTATATCATCTGAGAAAGTTGTAATCACTTGCAGTAGTGCTTTCAACTCCTCATCTGATTAACTGCATAGTTTTAAGTTACCCACAAAAATAAGATGAATGGTGTTTACACTTGATTATTTTTTGGAAGACAAATTATAACCAAGACATAATCTGTTAAATAGCTTTATGGGTGAAGGGCAAGACAAAAGAGAAGTGGTGAGCCACCCTGGAATATCCCCCCTGTCACAAAAGGAAATATTGTCAGCCTAGCTATCTGGAATTTTGTAACTAATTCTACGTCATTTGTGAATATTAATATGATTTATATAGAAATGTGACAGAAGGAGATACTGCCAGCACAGCTGTCTGGAATTTTGTAAATGGTTATGTGTCATTTGTGAATATCAACATGATTCATATGCTTTTGTTACAAATGTATTAGAACTGTATGTTATGTGTATATCAAACTGCTGGTACAGAAGTGTGTGTGAAAAGGGTTTGTACAGTACTGAGCTTAAAAATGTATCTACAGTGTACCCTACTGGAAAAGAACAGAAATGTGTATAAACTAGTGTACCTGAGTAAATGTATATGTTTTAACAATGGAAACTAGAACATAGAGGGTTAACTTGCAAAACTTCAAGAAAATAGTTGAAATTAAATTGTTTTATAACTGTGCCATAAAAGTTAGTTTCAATGCAGCAAGGAGACGGGATGTCTAAAACTAGGGAGCATTCTGCATTGTTTTGTAAGTATTTTATTGTTTTACGTCTTCCAGCAGTTGCAAACATCTGAAGGCTATGTATTTTCACACGGAGATGCTAAATGCTAGCAGTTTCCAGCAATGGTTGTTTAGCCTGGGAACTGAAGTCAGGTGACAAAAAGTGATGTCATGCTGCAAGTGTCCCAGCAGTAATATTTGATATTAATTTAAGGGGTCTATATTAAAACATCAAATGCTTAAAACAGCGAACGATGTTTCATCGACCCTATTTCAGCGAAAGCTGAAAATGTCGACACCTCAGAACAGCGATTTCTTTCCTAGGGAAAGAAATTGCTGTTCCAACCAAAAAAAAAAACAAAACAAAAAAAACAGTAAACAGTTCCAAACACATACACACGTACCTTAACTCTAATTCTACTCCCCAAAAAAAATAAACAGCTGAAAACACATACACACGTAACTCAACCATACATCTAATGCAAAAAAAAAAAAGTAAACATTTTAAAACATATGCATTTACCTTAGCCCGCACCCTAACCCTAAGATCAGTAACTATTGCACATTTGCGTAAACAGTTCCAAACACATACACACTTACCTTAACCCTAATTCTACCCCCCAAAACAAAAGTAAACAGCTGAAAACACATACACACGTAACTCAACCATACATCTAATGCAAAAAAAAGTAAACATTTTAAAACATATGTACTTACCTTAACCCGCACCCTAACCCTAAGGTCAGTAACTGTTGCACATTTACACTCTGGAGCTATACTGGATAAGGGAATCTCTGAGACCACACTACAGTGCAGAACACGGCAAAGCAACAAAGCGGTCAAGCGACTTCTTTCCCAGGGAAAGAATTCGCTGAACAGCCGCTTCTCTAATTTGCCTGTTCACTCTTTAGGTGTCAATGAAAACGCATTTGACAAAATGCGTTTTCGTCATTCTAATAGGAACCCAATTTAAGAACTCTTTGAGAGAGTGACTGGGCATTTTGTATCTGACTTTGACTGGGTAACAACATCAGCTAGAAGATCCATTCACCACACTTGCCTTGCTGTAAGTAAGTTAACCAGGGTACAGTAATTTGTTTTAGATTCAGTAAGGAATATAGTAAAGATTAGTTTAGATGTTTTCTGTATTTATCTGAGACGGCCCTGCAATGTTGTTTTAAATATTTCCTGTCATTTTGAACTCTGAAGTTACTGTGATGATTTAAAGAGTATTTTCTTGTTATTTTATTATTTATTATTAAATATATTTAAACCTATCTTTGTGGCTGATATTTGTGGGACATATGTAAGCTCTGAGAGTACTTGCATATTTCTTTGGTACCACTGTGCAGGCCACTTCTAACAGCTTTGCTCTTGTTCATTTGGATTAATAGTAACATTACACAGTAGGATTAGCCACCTTTGCTAAGGGTCTTAAAGTAGCTGAAAAGTAGATTCTGTTGGCAGTGAAAACTACCTTATAGTCTGGGCAAGAGGGGGCATAGCTACTAAAGCTGTGCCAGCCTTTCCAAGGTGTGTGTGTGTGTGTGTGTGTGTGTGTGTGTGTGTGTGTGTGTGTGTTTGTATGAGAGCTACTTGGGCAGGGACACGATCACTGAGTGGACAGAGAGGGTGCTGGAGGTCTTGGTTTGGCCACTCAGCTGAGATCTCAACCCTATAGCTGTGCCAGTGGGGAGTCTTACTGGGGATCTGAAGAAAGAGGGAAAAACCAGCCCCGGACTGATTGCAGTCTCTGTGTGCTCTTAAGGGAAATTGCACTTTACTGTGTGTGTACTTGTCATCCTCCCAGTGTGTACGTCTCCCACTGTTGCCAGTGGTAAGGATTGAGGCTCCCTGATTACTGGGTCAGTGTTGGGGCATCACACCCCCTTTGAATTGTTATCACTGGGATAATAATTTGCCCTTTGCCATGACTTAATGGCAAAGTGGTTTGCTACTGTTTCATAGACACTGTAATGTAATTAATCAATGTAGGATGTATCTTAAACATCTGTAAGCACCACTTTATCCTTGAATGTGGGATGCTATCAAATGCCCATGCCATACATAGATTCTTCCCACAATTCTCAATTATGGCGATTGAGTTTGAAGACAAGTTTTAGGATGGCTTGTAGGGTCACTCTTAAGGAGGAGTATCTTTCCTGTTGTTAACCCTCCTCCACAATGGTGATTGTTTGGGATGCACATTTAAGTAGTTCTTACACAAGACTTTGTGTAAATATGTTAATAATTTTAGCCAGAAGTTTGGTACTGAATCTGAGCCTGGGGTTTTCCATTTAGGAGCTTTTCTTAATTTTGTTTCAGTGTTTCTGGCCATTACTTCAACCCATTTCATATCCTATACATTTGGACTTCTTACTTCTATGCATTCAGCATCTTCATAAACATTTCTCCAAAATGTGTCTATTTCTTCTTTTTTAGTGTTGCTTCTATTTTGCTTTGTTTTCCAATTCTCTATACATTTTTTTGATCATGAATGCATTTTTTATTTTGTATTTTATCTACATATCCTCTAAGTTGTTCTGCCTGTGCTATCTTTAGTTTATTATTTGCAATAGTGTATGATAGATTCCGGTCTCTTCTGAAGTATTTTGTTGATTTGTTCCCTCTTCTGTACTGTTTTTACAGTGACACTTTTTGTATTAATTGCTTTATAGTTTTCTCTATTTGATGCTTCCATGGCGACATTTTATTTCTTCCATTCCTTTCCATTATTGCTCTGCATTTTTGTGACAAGACTTGCTTCACAGTAACATATTCCATTTACGCCTGTTATGTCATATGAATTTTTGGTAATACTCTTGGTTACTATGTTCATCTGTTTTATCAGACTTCAAACATTTTGAGTCTTACTGACTTTCTGTAATCTATTTCTTTCATCAATCTTAATACGTCTATCCATCCCTATTAAGTCAAGCAACTCTTCCCTTAGATCATTTTCTTCTAAATTGAGGGTGCATTCTTTGCTCTCTGTTTTCTACAGGCATTCTACAGAAAGTTACAGAACATCTTATGTATGCTTGTTAAATTGTACTTTGGAGCTTTTCTCCCAAGGCCTCCACTGAAAAAGGGCTGCTAGCCTAGCCAGACCCCCTTGGTAAAAAATGTAAAATAAATAAATAAATATTCCTGTGAGATATTCTCTTCAGATGCAGCCTGTGTCATGTGTTGCACTTTGGTCACTGGCCTATCATTTCACAACATTGACTGCATTAGAGTTGCCACTGTTTCCTGCTCCTTCCTTTGCTGTGCAACTCCAAATGAACCTTTGTACTGGCTCCAGAGCATATTCATGTGGCAAGTCATCATATCCTTCCCATTCCACCTGTTTCTCCTTAATTTTGGGTCTCATCATTCCATCCTGTTATGACGTCACATACATTGGATTTTCTGCACTAAATCCTTCATTTCACAGGTAGTCCATAACTACAGTTTCTATTTCTTTGAAATGTTTCCAGATCTGGGTGCCTTTGCCTGTATTTCTCTTCAAATATCTTTAGAGCTGCTTTTTATTATTGATTAGTTTGACTTTCTCCTGTACATAAATTTTGCATCATATCAGATCTCT
>NC_056729.1:334416797-334486797 GCF_019279795.1 Protopterus annectens | reverse complement strand
GCAACTCATTCCCTGATATTATGTGTCTAATCAAACATGGCTAAAGCCATCCACTAAGAATGAAGAGATCCTTCCACCTGGGTATAACATTTTTAGGGCTGATCGTACAAAAAAAGGAGGAGGTATAGCTGTTATGTATAAAAACACCCTGAATATCCTTAAGAACCCAATTCAACCTCCTACAATCTCTAACCTAGAAATTATAGCCCTACAGATCTGCTTAAACGCTAAAAAATGCATCAACCTTGTCGTAACTTATATCCCACCAGGAGACAACATAGAAAACCTGGAGCAAACCTTAAGCTGGCTATCCACCAGCTACCCACAAGAAACCATGGTACTTGGAGACGTCAATATAGACTGGTCTCTCTGTTCCACCCACTCAACTCCAAAACCTATCAATCTACATGGTTTTTCCCAAAACATCCTATCCCCAACTAGAATAGGCAACTCTCATCAAAAAGAAAGCATCATTGACTGGATCCTTACTAATAAAGACTCAAATAACTATACGACAGGTACCCTTCCCAGTGACCTCAGTGACCACCTAATTACTTATATCGATAAACATAAATGCCCAACTATCAACCCCCTTTATAGATTAATCAGAAACAAAAGAAATTTGTCCCACAACAATTTCTTGCAGACCTGAAATCCTGCAACTGGTCCATACTAAAACCCTTCCAATTAATGAGAGTGTCTCACACTTCAATGATACATTTCTCAAGATACTTGATGCACATGCCCCACAGAGACAAATTAGATCTAAACCTCGTATAGCACCTTGGCTAACAAAGGAAACCAAAAACAAAATTAAACTACGTAACCATGCCTGGGACAAGTGGAGGGCCACAAACACCTCCCAAGACCGTATTAAATTTCAACAACTAAGAAACACCACCAAAGTAGCTGTTACCCAGGACAAAAAACAATACTTCTATCACCTCCAGCACAAACACCAGAACAACCCAAAAATTCTGGGCAGGCTTTAACAACCTTCAGCACCCAGGGAAAACCTCCACCCCAACCCCCGACAATCTTGTAGAGAAAGGACAGGAAGAAGTAGCCAATTCCTTCAACTCCTTCTTCACTGAGACTGTCCTAAATCTAGCCAGTCAACTAACTTCCACTTCACAATCTGCTGTTCTACAGCATGCTCTCACCCCAACCCCGTTCAAGCTAAAGCCAGTATCTTCTTCAGATATATTGCACTCTACTAAAAAAACTTAGGCCAACCACCCTAGCAGCTGACCACCTCCCTGCAGAATTCTTGCAAATTGCATCTGATGTAATAGACTACCCAATATCCATCCTTATCAATAAAACTATAGCTGAGACATATATCCCTACTATCTGGAAGATTTCATATATCATTCCACTTCACAAAGGAGGTTCCTCCATGGAAATCTCAAATTATAGACCGATAGCTATCTTATCCCCAATAGCGAAAATCATGGAGAGATGCATCCACAAGCAACTACTTCACTACCTAACTGTTAATCATCTCCTGTCCAACTCCCAACATGGCTTTCGTCCACACCACAGTACAACAACCGCCCTCCTTTCCTTTGTTGACTCCATCAATAACAACCGCAACAACAAACTTATATCTTCTGCCCTCTTTTTGGACCTATCAAAAGCTTTTGATATGGTCAATCATCAGCTCCTCCTTAACACCCTTGAAGCCTTGCATCTAGAAACACCAGCACTAAGCTGGTTTAAGACCTATCTCTCGGGTAGGCAACAAGCCGTCCTGTGGCAAAACTGTAAATCAAGACTACTCCCAATTTCCATAGGTGTACCACAGGGCTCAATACTCGGTCCACTTCTGTTTTCCATCTACATAAACAACCTCAAATCAGTCATCCCTAAATCCACCTGCATACAATATGCCGACGATTCCACCCTAATCTGCTCTGACGTCTCCATCGTGAATCTCCAAACTATTACTCAACAATGTTTCTCTCAAATTGAAAAATGGTTCAATGACTTGAAACTCCTACTCAATCCATCTAAAACGAAGCTACTGTTATTCTTTCCCAATGCTTCCTCTTCCCAGGAAAAAGAATCTCCAAACACTAACAAAATAACCTTCCATGTTAAATCTAATAATGGGACGTATATAACCCCTGTCACCAATACCAAACTACTTGGAGTAACCATTGATCACAAGCTCAAATTTGACCTGCACATTACTCAAACCATAAAGTCCGTTAATAAAAAATTAGGATCTATGTACAGAATCAAAAACTTCTTAACCCTCTACCAAATTAACCATAGCCCGCACCCATCTTCTCTCTCCCCTCCTATACGCATCCCCAGTCTTCTCTTTCCTCCATAAACGTGAACTTAACGTGCTCTCTCGTGCTTACAACCATATTGCTAGATTTGTAACAGGTTCTCCTTATCGAACCCACCATTGTCTTAACTTGAGAACCCTTGGCTGGCTTGAACTACCCAATCTCCTCAAACTTAATCAACTCACCGAGGCCTACAAAATAGTCAACCACCCTGATAAAACTCCATCACTATCCAGCATTCTGGCCCCTTACTCTAATCTAAATAGTCTTAGATCAGCCAACAGTTCTCTTATCCTTACCACTAAAGCTAAGAACTCAGGTGGGGATGCCTCTCACGCTAACTCCATTGGGAAACCATGGAACTCATTGCCAAACTACCTAAGACTCTCAACTTCACGCACCCAATTCAAAACAACCTAAAGAATATCTCATATCCCAATGGATATGTCCTTGTCGCCCACCGGACTAACTTCATAGCTCATACCCTACTAGCCTTACTTCCTCCTAGCACGTTCTTCTATTTAGAACTCTACAACCTCTCACTTCAAATCACAATTGAAATTAATCACCCTTATCTTGTCTATGTACACCCCAAAGGAAACTAATTCCATGCTTAAATTACAGCATGTACATTAAGCAATATTTTTGTATCACTATTTGTGTGTCTATTTTCTAACATGTATAAATTTTTTGTCTGCTTGATTGTTTTGATTGGAGCTTTTCTCCTCGGGCCTCTACTGAAAATGGACATGTATCCAGCTAGACTAGCCCGGTTAACAAATGTAAAATAAATAAATAAATAAATAAAAATTTCAAACCACCTCCACACCTCTTTATAACTAGGTGCCTCAAACAAACTCATAGTGACCACATCTGGAACTAATGTTATGGTCTTTGCCAATAGGCTGAGGTTGCACAGCCTCCCTCCAATGGTACTACTTGACAACAGAAGGAACATTATCCCTAATGCCACATCTTGGCTTAACTCTTTAATCCTCATGAACCTTTACCCATCATATAAATTGGGTGTGAGTAAAACTTTGACTTAAATAAAACTGCTATAAGATGGAACATTTCCTCTCTCCCTCATCACAGCAATCCCTTGCACATAAAGTTCTTATACCTAAAATTGAGTACAGTTTATTTTCCCATGTCTTACTTTCCTCCCCCAGTGTTAGTATATGAGGTATCCAGACCACAGTAAACAAACAAGGTATATTTGTTGTTTGCACAAAGCCCAAGGCCTGCCACTATTAAATATTTAAAGGCTTCAACTGGCTTCCCACAAATAGTAGGGCCAATGTGCTATATAATTCTCTCCTTTTCAAAATCATTACCCAAGGCCATCGTCCCCTTCTAAAATTAAAACTACAGTTTAGGGAACAAAGCTGCTGTCTTAGAGGCAATCAAGAT
The DNA here is from genome assembly GCF_019279795.1 of Protopterus annectens. Lineage (NCBI taxonomy): Eukaryota > Metazoa > Chordata > Ceratodontiformes > Protopteridae > Protopterus > Protopterus annectens. The sequence continues at coordinate 334,483,084 of NC_056729.1, read as the reverse complement.
GGCACCCTTTACTTAGGTAGAGCACATTTCACAACAGTAAGGGAAAGAACCTTCTCCAAACTTATCCCATCTATTTGGAACTATCTCCCTTAAGAAATAAGATAACAAACCACCCTTTAGGCATTCAGGGATAAAAACTTAAAGAGCACCTCACAAATGAGGGAAGCTGTATTTGCTTCCAAGACAGTGGCTAGAAAGCTCGCAGTTCTGTTGTTCAGGTTCACATTCCTAACTGGATTGCAAGTCATAGTTGTTAATAACTGTCTTATTACTTCTGCTGATTATCCTAAATGCACACACACACACACACACACACACACACACACACACACACACACACACACACACACACACACACACACACACACACACAGTACACATTACACTTAATATTTGTATCCTTTTACTAATGTTTACAGACTGCATGTACTCATTGTATTTATTTTCTCAGTTGTATTTTAATGTCCACTGTTGTCTTATAGCCCAGGTGGTAGTTGAAAAGGGTCTTCAAACCAACCTACCTACTTCGTTATCAAAATGAACAAAATAAATAAATAAACAGATGTGGATTATAAATTTAGGGGCTTTATATCTACCAGAAGTAAATTAAAGAACATAGTTTGGTCTTTACTTAATATCGCCTGAACTTTCTGTGTTATACTTAATGAAATATTTTTCATCATTTTCAGCATTTACATTTTCATTTTATTAATTTTCATGTCCTGTGTTATTTTTTTGCATTGTTTAGTCTAGTGATGTTCTTCATTATATCTGTGCTTAAATGTTTACATTTTATGATTATTTGGCAGAATTACTTAGCTGGTCCTGTTATATACCTTTAAGTGACATGGGCTTTATATGATACATCACAGGATTATTTCTTCTTAAAATTATTAGTGTTTTTCATTAGTATGGGAACATTTTATGTACTTGTATGCTTTCTTATTTTTGAGTCCTTATTTTTTTTTGACCACATGCTGGTAGTCTTACACACGATATGAACACTATGTTCATTTCTGGGATGTTTTCTAATCATATGTATATGGTCCTGTTACATACGTTTTTGCAACATAGGATTTATACATTATACCACACAATTTTCCATATTATTTCATAATGTCATAGCAGGCTTTTTATTTGTATTTATTTATTTGTATGGTTTGTCACTGTTAGTTGTTATTTTTTGACCAAATTAGGGTAGTGTTATAGTGTAGGTGATTATTTTTAGTTTTACTTATAGTAGTGGTAATATTTTGTTTACCCTTTCAACAGTACAATGGCAAGGTTACACTGCACCTGAGTACAATGGTCATTATGAATTTCTGGCAGAAATACATTTCCAGTCGTGTTGTACATATTGCAGTGGCATAGCCTTTGTATACTGCTTCACTGTGAACATGTACTTTCTTTTTCACCACATAATGGTGCCATTATATAGTAAATGAACTCATTAGTTGTAATATTGGTATTATCCTTTTTTATTTATTTCAGGATTGATTAATTCAGAAGCTTAGGATTATGTATTTTGGTTGAAGTGCATTGACTGCAGTCATGTGTTCAATAATGCAAAAGGTCATTAATGTCTCCATAGGGTCATTAGGGATTTAAGTATTTTGCCTTGACTATATGATGATGCTTAATACTTGATGTCATAGTTATATATCTACATACCACATGTAAAATGTCCACAATCTATGGCTAACTTCTATGTGCTGAAGACTAACTCATGCAGATAACTCCTTTTATACTTTTATTTCTGTTTTCTAGATTTCATTGGCATTTTGCAGGCTGTTGCTATGTTCTATTTTGTTTTTCAGATGTAAACAGGAAAACGATTGCAATAACAGTAACCAAACAAGATGCCACCGCCCTTTGACCTCTTACCAGAAGTCCAACGGAACAGTCTCTTGATTTTACAATAAAACGGAAGGCATTTTTGATTTGCATGCTTCCATTTCCTTTATCTGTTCACCCTTTCATTTGTTTAGTTTGAACTGGGAGAGACTGTTCTGTTGGACTTCTGGTTAGACAGCACTGTGGCATCTTGTTTGTTTGGTTATTGTTTTTCAGATGTAATTCAATTATATAAATATCACAAGTTATTCACTTAGCTCCGTGTTCTATTTAAGAAAGCTATTAAAGACCCAGAACACTCATTTTCTCACTTGTGCTGAGTCTTTTCTGGCTGATATCTCTCCCACGCTCTCTCTTTATATATATAGATATTCAAGCAAGAAATTTTAAACTAGTTTTTTCAATGAAATGAGAGTTTGAAAAAAGAGAAGTAATTTATTTATTTATGTTTTGGATTCAGTAGCAGGTGATTATCCTGTACCAACTTACAACAGAGTTAAAGGCTTGTTGAGTAATTCTCCTAAGGTATATTATATTGTTGGAAATGCATATTAGAGTAGAATCATTAGAATATTGTATGAGGGAAGCTCGTTTATGTAAATGTTTAGTGAATACATATTAAAGAGTAGAGGGCTGATAATTGAGCCTGTGGCAAGCCAGCATTGACAGGAAGGAAGGAAGGAAGGAAGGGAGAAAACGTGGAGAGGCATTTAATAGCCTGGTATGTATTGGTTGAGTAGTTGTTAAACAATAAGTGTGGGTTGGGATAGCATGAGGAAAGACAGTTGGTAGAGCAGTTTTTGGTGAGAGACAAGATCAAAACCTTTAGAGAGATCAAGTAATACAGAGGAAATAAGTTTGCCTTTGTCTCTGGCCTTGTTAATAGTATATGTGAAAGTTAATAAGGCTGTGGGAGTGATATGGGTACATCCAAAACCATGCTTTGTAGGGGTCAGGAGCTTTTCCTGGAGAATATGTTGAAGAAGTTGCTTATGAATGCACTGTTCCATAATTTTTGACATTTTTTGACAAAGGGGATAATATGGTGATAGGTCTGAAATAGGTTACATCAGATGAGGTTCCTCCTTTATTAAGAGGGATAAAGAAGATTTGTTTTTCCATAGAGAAGGTATGTATGATTCCTCAAAAGAGCTGTTTATTAGAAGAGACACAGCATAGGCTATGGAACTGGCAGCCAGAGTGAGCTATTCTGCTGGGAGATAGAGTTTCAGTTTAAGAAGTAATAATATGATGTTGGAGGTTGAGATGGGTTTTAGGGTGAAGTAGGGGGTGTTTGCTCTCTGAGGAGAGGGCATATCAGGATTACTGGGAGGAAATTCTTTAGTAAGGGCTTTAATGCTTTCTATAAAAATGTATGTTAAACTGAGCAGCTATTTCAGAGAGGGTGTTATTTTCAATAAGATTAAGAGTGCTGGATGTTCCATGGTGGAGTATATTATTAAAAGAAGATCAGAATTGTTTTTGGAGTTGGAAGACTGATTTAATAAAGGGCTACTGAAGTAGATTTTCTTGTCTGTGATAACATGTCTTTTGGTACAGTTATGTAGTTCTTCAAAGTGTTGCAGGTTTTGGGGAGGTCTGTATTTTAACCATTCTTTCCAAGCCCTCTTTCTTTCATGCATTAGGTGCCTACTTTGAGTGAATCACCATGGAATAGGGTTATTCTTTAGTCTTTTTGTTCTAGTTGGAGCCAGACTATTGAGGGTTTTCAGGAAAAGTGAGTTAAATTTGTATACAACTTCATCAAATGGAATATTTTTTTAAGGAGAGACCAGTTAAATCAGCTTAGAATTCTGTTAAATGTATCAGGGTTAAAATAAGTGAGGTTATGGGAAGTTCTAAGTAAGCGTTGTTTGACACAATGGGTACTGAGTCTGTTTGCATACAGAGGGAAGTGATCACTGAGGGAATCAGATAGGGTGTTACTGCAGACGTACTTAGGGGTATCGAATAGCAATATCCAGTCAAGAACTGAGCCACTGTTTTTGGGATAGTTATAATGTGCCGGGGAGGAAATGAGTTGAGTCAATCCAAATAAATTTAGGCTAGTTGATGGATATTTTGTGGAGGTAATCTGCAAGTCAAAATGAATGTCACTTGGAATTATCTTTTCACTTGAAATTGTATATGAGATCTAGTTTAGGATGTTTTCTAGGGTTGTAGAATTATTACCTGGGGGAATATAGGGCACTATAATACATGGCTGCTTACGGTTATTTAGTTTAAGATGAGAGACGAGGAGTTCAGCATTATGGAATTTGGGAATAGGTTTATTGTAGAGTAGGATATTAAGATAGTCAGGGTATAGTAAAGTACGACTTTCTTTTTATTTCTACCAGCCCTGATGATATAATAACCAGGGAATGATATTTCAGAGTCAAGAATATAGCAAGAATATCCAGTGTACTGTGGGAGATCCAAGCATGGAGTTCAGAAATTTTATTATAGATGCTGTGAGTATTTAAGGAAAGTAATTTAAGTTGTTTGGCTTAGTTTCAGATAGGTGGGTTGGGTTTTGATGGTTTTGGTGATGATGATGGTGTGGTCCCTATTTTGGAAAGAGATGGGTTGGCAGAGTGGGAGGGTGTTGGCTTGGGATGAGCTTTGGAGACTACTGGGGAGTCACGATAGAAGGAGGGACCAGGGTTGGGATAAATATTCCCACAGAGTGGTTAAGACAGAGAAAAATAGACATGTTTGGTAAGCTTGTTTTGGTGTAACTGTAGAAGTTAGTTTTATTTTGGTGTGGTAGATGTGAGAGTTTAGTAATCTCAATCTGAGGTAAAGATTGGGTAACTCTTTGTATATAGTAGAAGAGAATTAGTGGTGAAGTGGGGTGATTTGAATGGTTAGAGGTGGAGCACAGAGTGGGAGAAATGTGTACAAGATTAAGTGATGTGTGGTAAGTTGTAAGGTGATAAAACAGGAAGAGTAAGGATGCAGTGATGCTTAAGAGAAGCACAGTATGCAGCTTTGTAGAAAGATATGTCAGAGAAAGAGGAGCTACAACACTGGGGTATGAATATAGGAGAGGTAAAACACTGGGGTATGAATATAGGAGGGGTAAATCACTGGGGTAATACTGGGTTATAATTTCAGAAAGAGGAATATTGCTTTAAGTAATCAATTAGATGTACATTTTGTTACTAGATATGCTACGCTTGTAGAAAGGGTTGCCCGCATTATTAAACAGCATTGGAATATTCTCCTCAGTAATGAAATTTTGACTGCTAAAGTTATGATGTCCTCTAAGATATCATATTGTAATTTTGCTTCCTTAAAGGACCCTTTGGTTCATTCAGATACATTTCCTGTTTTCTCTGAATGGTCCTTTTAGTATAAGGGATGTTCAGCTTGTCCCTTTTGAGATTCGTCCAAAGTACAAGACATTAATGGGAATAAAACAGTAGCTTGTGCTTTCATGTAGGGGCAGTTTATTGCATTAGATGCCCTTACAATAAATATTATATTGGACAGATTTCTAAGGTAGTTTGAAAATGAATATTTGAACATCTCAGAGGTATTATAAATGCTTCTATGATTATGTAAGCAGTACAGAATTTCTTTTTACAGCATAATTCAGATGCATCAGGTCTTAGATTTTTTTCTACTTTATGCTTATCCTGAGGTTGCTATATCGTTAGCTAAAGCTATAGTTTATTATATTTGAAAACAAAATATATATTTTTTGCATAATTATTTGCATCCTAATGGCTTGAATAATGAATTGAAGTAAAAATATTTGATTATATAAGGAAGGAAGTACTGAGGAAGTACTGCAGAGTAGTGCATTGTAATCTTCTTGGTCTTTTACTAAAGACTGTTCCATAGCAGCCATCTCTCCTAATGGCTTCGTTTCTTGGTCATACATTAATATTTGATTAGATGGTAGTTTTATAGGCTTGTTTTCACTTTTTGACGGAAAAGCCAAGCCACCTAGTGCTAATGTGATCTCTTAATCATTTCTAGAATGCTTTGTAATGGCAAAGGCAGTATAATTAGCTCAGGTTACCTCATTTTATACTCTGTTTTCCCATAACCAGTTTTAGTTAATTAGCAGCTTAACTTACTTCTCCACACATTCTGAAAGCATCTCTCCCTTTTCAATGTAATCCAATCAGTCATGTATACTCACATAAGCTAATTTACCCCAGTGCACTCCCAAATGCCATACTTATAGCTACATTACTGATTAAACTGATTAAGTCTCTTGTTATTGATTTATCAAGCCTTGAAACTACTAAAACATAAAAAAGGAATGGATTTTCCCAGTTTACCACTTAATACCCTAAAATTGCAATCTTTTTCTTCACAATATACACAGTATATTTGTCTAACTCATTTGAAATAACAGGAATTAAGGAAGATACAAAACCATTCTTTTTTACAGAGTCCTCCTTAAAATAGTTGTTTTGTTGAAACTTATTCTTGGGATGTTTTTTCTCCTGCATTTATTTGATTTTTATGTATTTATTTATTTTTTTACAATTTCATTACCTGATAAGTGTGCTGGTCAGTTGGCTCTTTTTAGTCATGACCTGGGTAAAAGCATTACAGTTCATAGTAGGGGGATATAATACATTCATTTTTCAAGGTGGCTATAATACATTAAGTTTCAAAGTAGATATAATGAGGTCATAGTACATATTCAACTAATGTTGAAAGTGGCACAGTTAGCTAACAGGTAATTATTAAAGGACATTATATACAAGAAAATTGCTATAAACAATGAATTTTATAAAAGATACAGTTCTCGCTGGGTATACCTTTATGTACATGAATTAAATGCTATGTAATGTGTTATGTGTCAAGCAAGTTAAACTATAGCTAGACTGTATCTCTAAAGTAGGAGTGCTTGTATTCTTTATAATGGAATTCTTTCAGAGATTTCTTAAATGTATCAAGGGTATTGTTAAATTTTATACCGTTTGGAAAGTGGGTCCAAAGAGCAGGACCTATTTTGGAAAAAGCTTTTTTTTCCAGTAGCTTGTTTAAATCTTGATTTGGTGAGTGTTAGGATATCACCCTGGCTTTTGATCTCTTAGAGGAAGTTTTCTTTTCAGTGGTGGACAGCAGCTTAATTGAAGAATTTTAAATACTAATGTCCCTAATAGGAGGGCAGGCCTATTTGGAAAAGGGAGCCAGTGGAGTTTGTTCAACAAATCACAGAGGTGTGCATTTTGCACAAACTTCTTTTACAAGCTATATCCCCTCTCATCTACCTTCCATTATAAATGAAGTTCTGTCATCCTTGTGCCCCCATTTCTATCATTCCCTTAGTGTAATCAGTCATCCTTTACTTTAATTTTAAGTTGTATTTGTTTACTGAGTACAGCACTAATCTCCATGGGCATTTTTTCACTCACTCCTGGAGTGCTGTCTGATTAAATGCCTTGCTTAGAGTTACACAACTCAATAGTGGAAGCTGAGGAGATAAAATCCTGGAAAACAGGCAACAGCTTGTTTTCTCCAAACAGTTCAGAATTGTTGTTCTCAGTTCTACTTTCATTTATGCCCTCACTAGACTCACCATGTTTTCATGAAGTGTTATTTTCTCTTATCCCATTATTACATTTTCTGACTACCTTTGTGTTCCTTGCCCTTGGATTTTGATTTTTCTTAGCTACAGAGATCTCTTCCTTATATTAATATCCATTGCCATCTCCCTGCTGTGGTTATTCATACTATACTTTCTTACATTTTCTGATATCTCTCTTTTCTAATATTCCTTACCCAGCTCAGTGTTCTAACCCACTCTCATCATATTTTTCTTGGTATCCTCTATTGTTCCCACTGTAACCATTGTTTCCATAGTCCATCTAATCATGCATACTGGGTCTATATTAAAATCGCGAAGAGGAGTTACATTGAACGCCTCTTCAGCGACACATAAAGACCGAACGCACTAAACTGAGAACAGTCAAAACAACAAGTTCTTTCCCTGGGAAAGAAATCGCTAGTACCAAGCACACACACACACACACACACACACACACACACACACACACACACACACACACACACACACACACACACACACTATTTAAAACATAACTAAGTGGGGGGGCTTTGCCCCCCACACCCCCTAACTAAATATACCAACTCCTAGATCGCACTACAGTGGGATAAAAGACAATGCTATGGCTCAGGCCAAGCAATTTTGTTCCCTGGGAAAAAAATCACAGGCCTGAGCCTTCGCTATTTTCAGACTTCGGTCTTTATCTGTCGATGAAGAGGCATTCGATGTAACGCCTCTTTGTGATTTTAATATAGACTCACACGTACTTCCATAATATAAGCATACTATGATATAGCTGATACTCTCCAGCATGTTTTATTCTCTTCTGCCACTCTCTTGAATCCCAGCCTATATTTCTATTAGCCATTCATTCTTCTTTACCATGAATTTCACATTATTTCATCATGTAAATTCTTTCCCAGGCCAGCTATTTCTGGACTTCCCCCTACTTCCTTACTTCAGTTCTTCTTCTAACTCATAAAAGATATGTTCAGCCTTTTTCCTCCTCTTCATCTTCTACCCCTTTAATTTCTGCATCCTAGCTTGATGTTGGCTCTGTCTATCCCAGTTCCTAGTACTTCAGCACATATTTTCCACTTCTCTGTCAGAATCTTTTCCACAACCCAGACTGTTGCAACATATTAATCTTTCAATAAGGAGATGATGTAATATATATAACATAGGTAGTACCCCACCACACATGAAGCCTTTAACTCTTCCTCTACCTCCACATTCTTAACACACAGCTTTTTTCTTCCATGTTCTTCAGGTAGCTTCTGTAACCCTTTTTACGTTTAGTAATACCTGCCAGTATACCAAAACAGTTGCTCCCCAATAAATGCCCAAGTTATTCTTAAAACATCTAAACTAGTGTTTGCTTTAATATCATTTTATAGTCAATTCTATGCATCAGCTACTCTCTCAGAATATCAAGTAGTACATCTCTCATTCCAACATAATCTCTTATATAGGTTGTCTCATGATTCTGTACTACTTTTTGATAACTTCAAACATCCCTAGAAGTTGTTGTCTCTAAATGCCCTATATACCTGAATAAGGTCTCCTCTTAAATATATATATATATATATATGAGACAGTGTACATGTTCAGATATTTTAGTCTTTCAGAATAACTTAAATTTTCACATCCATGGATGCTCTTAGTATATTTCCATAAACCTGTTTTCCCTCACTTCATATTGCAATTACTGTTTGTATTAGACTAGTTACCTTTAATTTCCCTATGTTGTTGTTGTGTCTTTCGGCTTTTCCCGGTTAGGGGTCGCCACAGCGGAACTCCAGTCCGCTAATGATTGGCAGTTGATTTTTACATGCTGAGTTGCCAGCCCTGATGCACAACCTTCAATGAAGGTATGCCCATTCACGCAAGTCTCCACGCAGAAGACGCTCTAACTGAGAATCGAACCGGACAGCATCTTACTGTGAGGCGACAACGCTACCGCAGCACCACCACCGCAGATAAACTGTCTAAAATTTCTCTTAAATATTAAATGATTGTCATATAACTTGTATTTATTCTTAACCAATGTTTTTATATTATGTCTAATTTGTTATAATTATTTAAACTGAAGATGTATTTGTTTTATTTTTGAAGATTGTAAAATTATTGTTCTTAAATTTTTTTTAATAATTTGGAGCTTTTCTCCCCAGGCCTCTGCTGAAAAGGAGCTTCTACCCAGTCAGACTTTCCTGGTATTCAACTGTCATTAAATAAGTAAATAAATAATTTCCATGATACACTTTCCAATGTATTAATGCTTGTTTTCTAATAAAGGTGTCATATTATAACCCCATACTCTAGTCTTGGTCTGATTTAACTTACAAGCAATGATTTCATCATTTCTGATTTCCTATGTTTCATAATTCTTTTTATACAAACTATAGGCCTATAGCCATCATTAACCAATTGGTTGATATGGCTAGAAAAACTCAAAGCTGGGTGTAGCCATGTACCAAGGTCCTTAAATGAATCTGCAGTCTCAATCACTGTGTGCTGTATTACATATTTACCCTCAAACTATGTCCCCCAGATCTCATATGCTTAGTTTTTGATGTATTTCTCTGCATATTATTCTCCTGTGCCCACATGGTCAATTTACTCATGTTCTTTTGCAGACATGCCCTATCCGTAACGCACGTAATCAGTGTTACTAATTAAAACCCATTTTCAAGTCATCCGCATATACTGTAGAACACTCGGATAAAAAAAATAGATCTGAAAGATACACTCTAAACAAGTTTGGGCCTCAGACAGAGCCCTGCAGGATACCTTTACTGTAACCTAGAATTTCACCTGACCAGTTGTTGTGTGACCCTTGCAACGTCCTATTTATAAGCCATGCAGCTCTCCATCTAATCAAGATTACATCAATACTTAAGAGTTGTTCTAAGTTATTGAGCAATGCTTTTTGTAAGACCCTGTTAAAGTTTGAAGTTTAAATAAATTACATTGCAGCACAATTTTTCATTTATACCTGTTATTATATTGTTATAGAACATCATATTACAGATGGTTATACATCAAGTTTCAACATATGCATGCTGATACATGGATTCAAGTCCCAGCCTTTCCAATTCTGACAATAATTTATTCAAAATAAGCTTCTCTATTATTTTTCCACAACAAGTAAGCTTGTCACTCTGTATGAATCTGGGTTTATCCTATTCACTTTCCCCTTAAAGATAGATTTAAGAAGTGCATGTCTCCAATCTTAAGAAATCTCCCTATGCCTAGTGAATAAAAGATGCAATAAATAATGGGTCTATATTAGAACACCGAACATTCAAAATTTCGAGGGTTCTAATATCGAAGAAACAGAAAACCGAAATTTTTCCTAGTGATAGAATTTGGTTGTTCATTTCTGTTGCTTCAGTATTTTCAGCGCTGTGGTGGAAAGTTACGGGTCGGGTTCAGGCAAGTGTGCGATTGTGTGGATGTAAGGGTTAGGGCAGGTTAGGTGAGTTAGGGTTAGGGCGCGGGTCAGGCAAATGTGCGATTGTGTGGACGTGAGGGTTAGGGCAGGGTAGGTGAGTTAGGGTTAGGGCGCGAGTGAGATGACTGTGCGATACTGATGGACCTTTGAGTTAGGGTTTGGGTTAAGGTAAGTGGATAGTTAGTGGTGTATGTATAGTTTAGTGTAGGGTTAGGTGTAAGAGTTTTTAGGTGTATGTGTGTGGATTGCTGTTTGTTTGGTGCGTATGTGTTTTGGAACAGCAATTTTTTTCCATAGGAAAAAATTCGCTGTTCTGTATGTTCGATGTTTTAAATTTTCGATTTGTAGGGTTCATTATTAGAACACTTGAAATTTTGAAAGTTCGGTGTTCTAATATAGACCCTAAATAACATTGCTTATTATACTTGTTAGAAAAAGTTGTATTAGCACTAATTCTGGAATATATCCTTTTGGTTGAATTCTTTATTTAGAGTCAGAAAGTTGTTGTTTGTTGTTGTTTGTCTTTCGGCTTTTCCTGGTTAGGGGTCACCACAGCAGAACTCTGGTCCGCTAATGATTGGCAGTAGATTTTTATGGTGCCGAGTTGCCAGCTCGATGCCCAACCTTCAACGAAGGCACGCCCATTCACGCATGTCTTTTGGAACGCCACTCGACTGCAGGGAGGACATGCAGACTCCACACAGAAGGCACTCCTCGCACTCCAGCCAAGAATCGAACGGGAGAACCTCTTGCTGTGAGGCAACAACGCTACCGCTGCACCACCGCGGATTATTTATTTAGAGCCAGAAAGTGATCCGGTGAAAAGCTTTAAAGCAGTTAGCAGCTTATCTTAACTTTCTGTGACATAAAATATAAAATGATTCTTCAGTCTTGTTTGTTATTTTGAATCTGAGCAAGGCAATTTTGAGAATAAGTTCTCCCTTTCAAGGATGAGGTACAAAAGGAGGGTAGTTCTGAATATTCAGGTAAGGAGAGAGCATCACTGCATTTTTGAGCAGTGGGAAGCACTGACTATGTCTGTGGAAGAGGGAGCAGTAGTCAGATGAAAAGTGCAGCAGTTCTTTTATCTCAGCTAGACACTTGCTACAATCACTGCAAGTGCAGTCAACCTGAGAGTGAAAATGCACTTGAGCTAAAATGGATTCAGAGGGAGAGGTAGCATGTAGGGACCTTGGGTTTGATTGTGTTTAGCTAGGGGTACATGAACAAAGATCCCCATCTGCTGGGCTGTGGAGAAGGCACTTTCCTTTCATTAAAAAAATGAAATGGGTTTTGGTTTAAATGCATTTATGAAATATAAGTGGAATTCACAAAATATTTCTGTTCATAGACACATCTTAGAACTCTTTGTTCCCCGTTGCAGGACACATTTCACTCTCAAGAAACTGAAATGAAAAATGTATTATATTGCAAATGACACTGTTCCAAGACCAGAAATGTAAACACATATTTCAATTATGCTTAACTGTAAAATGCAGCAGCTTAGAATCAAGAATGATTAATTAGGGCTGTAGGGGGTAAAGTTGTTGGCATGTAGAAATATGGGGCATGCCAGTTAAGTTATTTTTCAATGCATTTCTCACTTTTAGTATTAGAATTTTGATACAATTCCTTGACTTGCATTATGTTACTATATTTGCTAGAAACTGGTTCGTCATCATCTGTAAATAAGATGGTAAAATAAGATCTGAAAACTGAGTATCAGAACTGGTGTCAGCTATGATCTCTGTCTAACAATAAACCAAAAACTAATAAGATAAACTGCAAAATAAATTGAAAAAAAACAGTGTTTGAAAAATTAACACCTTTTTAAAACTGATTCATTCAATTTTTAACAAGACTGATTTGTTTCATGTATGACCTCTGACTAGTTTTAGTTTTCCCTTGCTCAGTCAGAAGAACTAGTCAGAAAGCTGAATTTGAGTTCCATTTCAGTTTAAATTATTTAATTTTTTTCCACTTATGTTAAATATTGTGATATGTATGGTTCAGGAGATAAGATTTTATTATCCATTGGTTTTGACAACGTAGACAGTCAAGCAAGGCAGCTTTCAAGCATTATAGACAAAAGGAACCTGCTAGTTTCTTAGGGTGGTGACCAGTAGTAAAGTTCAGAAGCAGTTAATCCCTTTGGCTTCACAGAGAAAGAAACAAAAGGTTTGCTTTTCCTCCTTACCCTAGAACTCTTAAAACAAATAAAAAGATCATTAAATTAAGATAAGAGTGCAGTAGGCCTGCAACAGTGGTGTAGAGGTATAGGGCCCTGACAAACCTCCAGGAAACACATGTGCCATTAACCAGCTGCCACTTGGTGGTACAGGCAGGGACTATGTACATTCTCACCCAGGGTCTGAAGGATGGGTTACCAACTGACTCTTGCCACAACTCTTTTAACACAACTTCTGCTGTTGGGTGGAGATGTGTTGTTATGTTGAACATTGGTGCAGGAAAGACATGGCCACGATTACCCAAGCCAGTGATGGTAATCCTTGTCGGCGCATGTGGAGGAACATGCATGTGTAGAAAAAAAGAGCATAGGCTGCTTTTGCAGTGATGTAACTGCTGATGTCACCATTAATAAAGGGGACAGGCCATTTATAATTAAATATAGTTATAGCCGGATGCCAGTGAGGAGACAAGCAACTCTGATGCCTGCTTGTATGATACTCCCCAAGAGAATTCTCACCCCATGGATTTCCCACCAACTTGGGGACTGAAGGGACATCCAGTAGGGGCAGGTTAATGGTGCAGGCACAGATGGAAAAAAACAGGTATTATAAATAAATTCAGCTGCAGTAAAACAATAGTAAAAATAAGAAAAGTAATCAAAGTATCCAAACTAAAAGATTCATACAGCAGTTTTGGCATGACTCTGGCAGCTATCTCTCTCACTCAAAAAAAAATAGACGTAAAAAATGACCCATCTCTTTACTTTAAATAAAAGTTCCCAACTCCCAACTCCATCAACAATATTTTTAATTTTCTTATTTATTTATTTAATTATCCTGTGTTGGTTGGATTAGTCCTAATATGTTTGTGACCTCTTTTCAGTGGAGAACCAAAGTGCTATTCATACTGACTAGGGGTATTTTGGCCAGGGGACAAGGGGAATTCTACAACTATTTTTGACTGCCTGGGGGAGTCAGAAGACTGCTGACATCAACAAAAGACAGCTGCAAGCAAGACGTCTGACATTGTGCTATGTAACACTGATGATCTGTATTTACAAATGTTTCAGAAAGTGAGGATTTACACAGTGCGGACAATACTGAAGTAATGGAATTGTCAGATGGTAGATTGGGTAATGAAACACTAATGCATGTGATGCAGGAGAAGGAACCAGATGATGGCAGTGTTCTGCCTGGGAGAAGATGTAGAGTGAGCTATGTATACAGAAAATGTGGAAGGCAAAAAGTTGTGTCCCAGTGATTGGGGAGGTGAATAACAGCAGAAGGGATGGATATAGGTGTGCTGCTTCTATGTAAACTATTGTTCTGGGTATTTTTAATGAACAGAAAAGCATTTTCCCAGCTTAAGGAGAAAGGTTATATTCTGTACTTTAGCAATGCAACAAACTGTCAAGTACTATAACTCCTCTGTGGAGTACAAATAAAAAGAGCCCTGTTGGGGAAACAAACAAATCATGGCATGCTACAAATTTATTTTGTGTGGGAAAATGTTATGGCACCACTGGGCTTTTAATCACCAGATATTTGTTTTTTTATTCATTTACAAAATTACCTTTGAATCCTCTCTTAATGGGAATATCTCTGGTATTTACAACAACAAAAAAAAAGTTGCGTTCCTTGGTTTGGTGTATTTTTGTGTCATTAAACAAACAAAACTAATAGTTCAATTTAGGACTGATATACTGATACTGTGGAAGAAAAAAAAAACACTTTAATTCAATTAAATGGACAAATGAAGAGAGATGTTTTTGGTCAGGGAAAGATTGGGTATCTTTGAAAATGTGTGATAAAGTGAATCATGTACCAAGTGTTATAAATGTAAATGGAATTAGAGACACTGATAGATACTGGGGACAACAGAAAGCATGTTGTAGAAATTCATAAAGGTATTGTGACATGTACACCATCGTGTACATGTCATGGTAACCTTTTTGAACTCAGAAACAGACCTACCACAGTGTGGCATGGTATTCTAGCATGTAAATGTGCAACGGTGTGTACAGCTGGCTGTGTGGCTGCTGTAGCTGTGTAGTATGCTAATGAGGCAGTCCAGGGTCTCCCCTGGAACCACCTCCAGGAAGACATCTAGATGCAGGGCAGTTCAGAAAATTGACCAGAACACAAGATAATAAAGCTGCCAGCCAAAAAAACACAGGACTCAGTACTTCAGATCCTTTCCCCACAAATGTATTCACCACAGAGTACAAAATAATAAAACTCAAGAAATAAAAACAAGAAAATTACATAAGTATTAAGTGCTTTCCTCCTAATAACCAGGACTTCATCAGACTAACACATATGCTTACCCGTTCAGTTTAAATAAGCTAAAATCCCTCCAAAAGTTAATTAAAATCCCTTAATTGGGCAGTGGTACAAGTTTAAAGATACAGTGTCCATTTTCATTCGCCATTACTGGCTTAAAATTAAATACATGTTTAAAAATTTTTAAATGCCTTAAAATGTTTTGTAAGATGTTGAACTCCTTAAAAAATGTTTTACTATGAGCTGATCTTCCTATGACCACAGATTAAATGAGTATGTATCCCTACAACCTTGGTTAAATTCAAGATCAGCTGTTTCAAAGTTATTTTTTACAGAAAGCAACCAAACTACCTTTTAACAACTTTTAAGAACATATTTTATTTATTTACTTGTTTATTTATTTATTTGCATTTGTTTACCAGAAAGGTCTACTGGTCCAAAAGTATCCATTTCAGTGGAGGTTTGGGGAGAAAAGCTCCACAATGATTTATACAATACATACATTTGATAAAAACTCAATTGGTAAATACACCAAGTTTTAAACAGTTAAAGTTTTTGACAAAGTAAGAAGGCAATGCAGCTATACATAAATCTATCTATTGACAGTACATGTAAACATAGGTACAGAAACAGATTATCATCCAGGGATAAAGATGAAGTTTTAGAAGGAAATATAGGATGGAGGTAGGAAAGGTGGGAGTAGTAGTAGGAGAGATACAAAGTCAGGTTATAAGTTTTGAGGAACTAGCACATGAGCATAGCCACTGGGAGGAAAGATGTTGCCTCAAAGATTTTTTGAAGAAAGATGCATTTCTAGTGAATCTAAGTGAAGGTGGGAGAGAGTTCCGTATTCTAGCAGTGGAAAAGGAGTGGAGCATTTGACCAGTGGGGAGGTTAGGTTTTTCTACTTGCAAGAGCATTTGATTTTCAGAGCGGAGAGGTCAATTAGGGTGATATATTGTAAATAGAGAAGAAAGGGCAGGGCAGCTGGCTGTGCTGAATATTAGTTTGTGGGCAGTTGTTAGTTGTATATATGTAAAACGATGAGGAGGTTCCAGCCAGTTTAGTAATTAAAGAGAGGTGCAGTGGTAAGATAAGTGTCATCCATTTGTGGTGAACTTTGCAGTTTTTTTATCGCAGGAGTCTAGTTTGGATTTAAGACTGGCCTGTATATTGGCAAAGAGAGGAGCACCTTAAAGAAGATGTGGGAGCAGGAAGCAAGAGGCAAGGGCTAGTTTTGAGGAGTAATTGAGGAATGTTTTGTGCCAGTATAGCATGCCCAGCTTCTGCTGTGCTTTTTTAATGTTGTTGTGAATATGCATGTTGAAAGTTAGGTGTTCATCTATGGTGTCACCTAGAAGTTTAGTATGTGTGACAACCTCAATGGTAGTGTTATCTTGGGAGAGAATAGAGAAAAATTCTTTGTTTATAGTAATGATCTTCTTAGGGGTGAATAGCACAAGTTTAGTTTTCTTAGGGTTTAAGGCAAGGTCATTGTTAGCCGTCCATGTTTTGGGGGAGCTGAGCTGACTGGGTGAGTTTCAGGAGTTCAGGTGGAGAACTGGCAGTGCAGAAGATAGTAGAATCATCTGCGTATTGGATGACTGTGTCTTGAGTGAGAGTAGAGTGGAACTCATTGACGAAAATGCTGAATAGCAGAGGTCCTAAGATGGATCTTTGGGGAGCACCAGTAGTGGTGTTGAGGAAAGGAGAGAAAGAGTGCTGCCACTTAGTAGCTTGTTGCCTGTCTGTGAGGGAGTTGGAAAAGCGGTGTAGGGTAGAGGGAGAGATTCCTAAGCTGGATAGTTTTCTAAGAAGAACAGGGTGGGAGATAGTATCAAAGGCTTTGGAAAGGTCAAGAAATAGAGAGGAGAAAGGTTTCACAGAATCTCAAGCCCGGTTGGCAGAGTCACAGAAGGATATAAGAGCTGTAGTGGTGCTATGTCTGGGTCTAAAACCATGCTGGGTTGCTGACAGTAGGTTATTGTCAAGTAGAAAGTTAAGGAATTGGCTGTGAATACATTTTTTGAGGATCTTTGAGATATGAGAGAGAATAGCAATGGTTCGAAAGTTGGAGATGTCTGTGTTGTTTCTGCCTTTGTGCAGTGAGAGGATAAATGCTTTTTTCCAAATGGTGGGAACATAAGACTTTTGAATGGACCTATTTAGAAGTAAACGAACAGGGTAGGCAATGGAATTTGCCACTTTTTGAAGAAATTCTGGGGGGAGGTTGTCAGGGGAATTAGTGCATGATTATACTTTCAGAAGTAGTTTCTTTACTGTAGCAGTAGGGACAGGTGCTAGAGAGAAGTTATGTGAGTGGGGGGAGGAGGTATTTGTAGTTGGAGGGTCTGATGGGTTAGGATGATTTTGAGTGAAGTTGGTGGTGAGATTAACTATGATGTTTTTAAAATATTTGTTGAAGAGTGTGGCTATTTCAACGGGGGGTTTTCTGGATTTGTACAGAGGTTATTGTTTGACCCTGGGTGTAGTAGGCTGTTGACTAAGTTCCAGAAGTGTTTTGGATTTTGTTTGTGTTGGTTTTGTAAAGTATGACAGTATTCTTTTTATCCTTAATAACTAGGGACTTTACTTGGTTGCAAAGGTGTCTATAGGTTATAAGGTCAGAGGTTTTTTGTGCTTTTGCCAAAGCTTCCAGGCTTTGTCTCTGGTGGCCATGTTCTGTTTGGTTGCTCTAGTGAGCCATGGGGCATGACTAGATTTTATACATATTAGCCAGGGAGGTGCAAGGCTATTTAAGATGTTAAGGAATACAGAGTTGAAAAAATTCTACTGCGTTGTCTAGAGGAAGTGTTTTTAGGGGATCCCAGTTAATGCTGTTTAAAGTATTGTTAAAGGTTGTATGGCAACAATTAGATACGTTTCTAGTGTTTCTATAGAGATGTATGTTTAATGCTGTGGTGGTTTTACGTATTATGCAGGTATGTGGTCACTGATACTGTTTGGAGAGTTCCTGCGGAGGAGATTTTATTGGGGTTGGAGACCACAATCCAACCTAAGATTGTCCCACAGCTGTTGTTTTTGTTGGGTCTGGTAACATTAGTGATTAGCTGGTTGTAGTTATATAGGTTGATGTTTGTGGAGGAGTGTTGCTGTGAGAAATCTAAACAATTAATATTAACATCGCCAAGAATTATTGTTTCCTTAGTTATGTTGTTGGATCTCCAAGCTTGTATTTCCTCTAGTATGGGAATATTATTGCCAGGGGGAATGTACAGGACAGTGATACAGAGGTTTTTGCTTTCATTAATTTTTAGGAAGGCTATTAAGATTTCTGCTGCAGAGAAGTTAGGTAGGAATGAGTTGTATGAGATTATATTGAAGGTGTTGGGGTAGATCAATGCTACCCAACCACCTTTTTTATGGGGCCTATCTGTACACAGGCATGCAAAGCCATGAATACATTTGAAGGTATTTACGAATACATTTTAAGGTATTTATTATGCTATCTCAAAGTAAAACGTTTTTTAGGGAGTTCAACAGCTAACAAACCATTTTAAGGCATTTAAATTTTTTTAAACATGTATTTAATTTTAAGCCAGTAATGGTGAATGAAAATGGACACTGTATCTACTAATTAGTTGTACATAGTGACTGTTTTGCTTCTATATAATCTGTTATTAATCTTCTGTGCATCGGTTTAGATTTCATTTTGGCAGAATTATCCAGCAACAAATTAACCTTTATAACTCCATGATCACTGCACATCAATGGTGGAAAACTTGCAATGAAGTAACTAATTTCTTTCAAAACACAAACAATGTCTAGTATGTTCCTTTCCTTGGTAGTTTTTTTACAGTCTGAAGTAACTGCTGTTCATGAACATACGTTGTGAATAATTTCCTTACTAATGTTGTTGAATCATTATTATTCCAGTTTGTTTCTGGTAAATATAAGTCCCCAGTTAATATTATTCTTTCCTCCTGTGTTTTATGTAAGAAATGCATGAATTCCTCTAGGTCATCAGCACTTGACTTTGGTAGTCTGTACACTCCAACAATTGTTATATGTTCCAGGGTTGTCTTTATTGTCACAGTTACACAGGCTATAGTATTGTTGTTATCATCAAACATGTAATAATCACAGGTCTCATAATTAAGCAATAACCCATGCCTGGGTGTGGGTAATGCTGGATTTACCCATGGTTGGTGTAGTTTGGTCATTAGGGTGAAGCCCGAGTGGCCAAACAAAGACAACCATGGGTAAATCCATCATTACCCACACCCAGGAGTGAGTTATTGCTATTATACAATGACATTATTTAAGAAAAAAAATACTTACTTTTCTTAAATAATGGCATTGTATAATGCCTCCGTGCTGCCCTTCCACAGCTGTCTGGTATTCTGCAGCAGTTCTGATGTACTACGCATGCGTATGCTTATGCAGTACATCAGAGCTGTGGGTGGAAACAACAGAGAAAGCAAGATCTCCGTTGCTTTTTAGAAAGTGTCTCGCTATGTTAAAGGAGTTTAATATAGCGAGACAGCTTTAAAAAAAGCAACGGAGATCTTCCTTTCTCCGTTGCTTTTTTTAAAGCTGTCTCGCTATGTTAAACCCATTTAACATATCGAGGCAGCTTTAAAAAAAGCAACGGAGAAAGGAAGATCTCTGTTGCTTTTTAGAAACTGTCTCACTATGTTAAAGGAGTTTAACATAGAGAGACAGTTTCTAAAAAGCAACTGAGATCTTGCGTTCTCCGTTGCTGTAAAAAAAAAAAAAAAAAAAAAAAGACATACTAATGGAAAAAGTCCATTTTCCATTAGTATAAGTTTGATTTACAACGTGCATGCTGACCAGTCAGTGTGCACGGTTTGGAATATTAATGGGGGGGTCGTTGTATAATTATCTTTAATCATATCATAACACCTCCACCTGTTTTTTTTGTCAGAATGTCTGTTACAGTAAAAACATTTATACCCTAACAGAACTGGTTTCCAGTCATTGTTCTTTAACCATGTTTCATAAACAATAACAACATCAGTCTTACGGGAATGCAGCAAATTTTCCAATAAAAAAACTTTACAATTAATGCTCCTAGAATTAATAACCATTAGAGATGTGTCAAATGTTATCTGTGAACTGTTAAATTTTCAGTCTGGCAAAAATCCTGCACTGTGTTTGTCAAATATTGCAAAATATCTGCTGCAAAAATGCTATTCCCTGATCTTGACAAGTGTACACAGTCTTGTCTGAACAACTGTGCCTAAAATTATGCTTGCACATTCTACACATTTCCATTTTTTAAAATGGGTCATTTTTTTCACATAGGTATTTACCCCCCCAAATATTTTTATTTACAGAGACCAGACTCTCTTTTCTATACGTAATTTGTGAAAAATACATCCTAACACCCGTACAAGCTATACTATCTAAGAGGGCAGTAAGTTCCCTACTAACATTCAGAGAGTCCTTGCGGATCAGATCATTTGTACCAACATGAATAGAAACAGATTTGCACTTCATTATATCGAGATGTTGTAAGGTTTATCTCACATCCCCTATTTTTGCTTCTGGAAAGCATAACACTATCTGGCATTCATTATCTTCTCTGAAAAAGTAAGTATCAATTCCTCTAATAATTGAATCTCCAATCACAAGAGTATCTTTTCTGACCAGATCTAAGAATCTTCAACTTCTAATACAGTAATATTTGCTCAATCGTTACAAAGGAATGATCTTCATCACCATTAGTCTTATTAATCCCAATGTTTTCATTGTGTATTACATTTACAAGCATACAGTTCTCATCCAGCTGGCTTTGTACATCCACAGCTTGGGCCATGTTGTCAATGTCTGCCTTTCTCCTCATTTTTCTTACAGTAATGTTCTTCAATCCTTTCATGTTGAATTTTGATTTCTTCCTTTTCACCTGCTTCTTGCCTCTTATGTCTAGTTTCTCTTTTGGAAAAATTATACCTTTTTCTGTAGACTGAAGGTTTTCTGACAGAAACATTTTATCATTCCGTGTAATCTGTGTTACATAACAAAGCAGTGTCCTTTTTAGTAAATGTTCTCTTTGCTTTCCAGACATTTATCAGTTTCTTTTTCTTCCTTGTTATTTGTTGTAAACATCTTTCTTTCTTTTTTAATTTCCTTCTATACACTCTGAACTGTCCAATTGCTGAATACTTCTATCCAGAATTCCAAAGTTGTCAGTGGCATTATCTTGTTTCATGGGGTTGAGTGATCTTTACAGACAATAACTTCCTTTCCTAAGTGTGTTCTGTTTGGTCTTTGCTTAACATTACTAATCTCATGAGTCCAGACATTAATATATGTCACAACAGTTCTCCAAGTTATTCTAATTGAACAAGTGCAACTGTCATCAGTAAGTCTGGATTTATTAAATAATGGCAAACAAATCATCCAACTTTTGAGATGAGGAATACAGAATACCAATGTTAGCAGGTGTTGCCTTTAAATATACATAGCATTTATTACACTGTACAGGATATTTGTGCTTTAGAAAATAATTAATGGCATACTAACTTAAGGAATCCACATTCACTTGCAAATAAACAAAAAATTCTAAAAGAAAAGAATAACCAAAATCAGTTACCACAGAATTCAAAGAGAACTTAAATACACTTCTATAAGAAAAACACACAGACAATATACAACTGAACATTAAATTAAGTATAGCAAAGTTGTTGCTCTCTCCGTACAAGTTGTGAAAGTTACATGCAGCTGGAATTCCTTTACATCATTTACATAGTAGCTTCTGTTCACTATCATTCTCAGTCGTACCACTTTTTTAACAGTAAAGATCAACAAACCACAAACCAAGACAAGATTGTTTAGAATACAGTATCAGCAACATTTTCAGTAAGATGGAGTAAGCACAGAGGGAATATAGATCAGGAGTGTTTATAACAATTTAAGTATGTAAGCTATAAAAAACAAGTCTCAGTAGTATTTTGGCAGCTCTGACAAGAAAACATTGACCTGTCTCTTTAATTAAAATGCTAGTTCAAAGCCTCTTCCACATTTTAGAAGTAGTTAATCCTCTTGGACTGGCAAAAAGAAAGGCTATGTTTGCTTTCTGCTCTAATCTGGAAACTTCAGACCCTCCTACTCCCAATACACACACACACACACACACACACACACACACACACACACACACACACACACACACACACACACACACACACACACACACACCGCACACATATATATATGGGTCTACCTTGTATCAACAAAAGCACATTTCAACAAATCCAAGTTGGGAGACTCCACTTCTCTGGAATGCCATTAAATCGAAAGCACGGACTGCTGAAATCATTTCCCTGTGAAAGGAACCACTTGGCCACCATGAAAAAAACCTAAACAGACCAAATCTAAACCCACCCAAGTGGGGGGATTCATCCTCCACATCCCCCTTACTTAAATATACCAACTCTGAGATTGCACTACACTGAAGAAAGGGCAAAGTTCATCATGGTGGCCAAGTGGTTCCTTTCACAGGGAAAGGATTTTGGCAGTCCATGCTTTCTATTTAATGATGTTTTGGAGAAGTGGAGTCACCCAACTTGGATTCATTGAAATGTGCTTTCGTTGATACAAGGTAGACCCATACACATGCACACACACACACACACACACATATATATATATATATATATATATATATATATATATATATATATATATATATATATATATATATATATATATATATATATATATATATATATAAAAACTAAAAGAATGTTGCAATGAAACATGAGTTATATATATATATATATATATATGCCCAGCACAAGAAATATAAATCCAAAATGCTCTATTCTTGCTGCTGCTAGTTTAAAGACATTATTGTCACATTTTTGCTTGTTTGCAAAACTGCAGTAGATTTGTTCATATCTGGAAGTGTGAAATCACTGATCTTTGTCAACAGCCCTAACATTTTTCACAGTTTCCTTTAACTTACATGGCAAGAGATTTTAGTGTGTCCTCAACAAATTAGTTACATTATGAAATTGGAGGCAAGACTCTCACATAAGGACAAACTGAATGCCGAACAGGTTGTCGGCACACACACTTCCCACACACACTTTCCACACTAAATAAGGACATGACACATAAACCCACATATGCGGAGGTACTCACTACCAAAAGATCAAAGGCCTCCCAAATGGAAACCACTTACACACATAACAATGCAAAAAACAACCACAACACATAACAACACACATACCAGTGTCTCAACAAATAAACCCATAAGGCGTAACACCACAAAACATAATGCATTGGTCATAGGTGACTCCATTGTGAAACCCACGGACGCTCCCCTCACTAGGCTGGATAAGGACCAGGTTATGGTTAGTTAGCTGCCTGTCAAGTGCCAGGATCTGTCAAGTTAATCAAGCACTCAAGTCCCTCAATCACAAGTACTGGAATGACTCCATTATAGATCATGTGGGGTTGAATGACTTGAAGAGAGATACAACTGAGCTTTCAGATTATGTGTTGCAGGCAGGTATAAGCTTAACCTTAAGCAGCATTCTACCTTCTCTTAGAATGATGCCACAATACAAACAAAAAATGATTGACTTTAACAAGTGGCTTAGCTTCTGGTGTCAGCCAATATCTGTCAGCCTGGGAAAAAATGGTCGACAGGCCATGCTGCTTTGCCAGAGATGGTCAGCACCTGTCTCCTCTAGGCGTTTGGATACTGGCAAAGGCATTAGCCACCTCTATTGTGTCTTTTTTATGCAGTGTCAAAACAACCAACCTCCTAACATAACAAAATTCTATCTAGATAAACTCAAGATACTGCTGCTTAATGCTAGGAGTCTAAACAAAAAACTGCACTCCATGGAAGCTCTACTCTCTTTGGAAAATGCTTACATCTGTCCAGTCACCAAGACATGGTTCAAAGGCATGGAAAGCACCCCAGCCATTCAGGGCTACGTTATCTTCCATGCATTCAGACCACAAACTGAGCATGAAAGAACTAAAGGAGGAAGTATATCCATCTTCAGTAAGGATAAGGACACCTCAAGACTGACAAACAGTATGACTCACTTGAGCTATTTCATATCCAATTAACTATAGGCAAAGCCACCTACCACATCATAACTAGCTATAGGTCCCCCATCACAAAACAGTAAAAGCATACTGCATACCTGGACTAAGTGGAGTCACTTGCCGTACAGCCCAACACCTTAGTCATGGGTGATTTTAATTATCCTACTATCGACTGGGAAACATACAAGATCACAAACGTGCTAGCTCAGAGGTTATTGGACATTGTCAATGCAAATGCTGTGGAACAGCAAGCCAGCACTCCCACAAGGGGCTCAAATGTCCTGGACATAGTACTCACTAACATGTGAGAGCATTGCATCCTCCCCTGTGTGATGTTTTCCCTGGTATGATCAGAACATAAATCAGTCTTGTTCGATGTTATTATAAGATCAGATATTCCATCAAGCTCAAAAATGCTTTAAAAGTTTTCAAAGACATACTACATCCTACTAAGTGATGGTATAAGAAGTTTCAAAGCCCCCTCAAATGCAGATAACATGGACTCCTATGCAGAGGTGGACACCAATGCCTTCTATAACCACTTAAGCAGTTGCAGAGACTTGGCTGTACCCGACTCAATTAAAACCAGGTCTTGTCGAAAAAGCAAGCCACCCTGGCAGAGCCAGATCTAGCACTAAGCAACATAGGCAGTCTCCTAAGGCCCTGTGGCTGGAGGGACCCACTCTGGCCAGGAGGCTTCAACATAATAAAAATAAATTAATAAATAATTACAAATATACTTCTTGACATGGTGGTGGGAGCACCTTCCCTTTAAGGAGAACCTT
The DNA here is from genome assembly GCF_019279795.1 of Protopterus annectens. Lineage (NCBI taxonomy): Eukaryota > Metazoa > Chordata > Ceratodontiformes > Protopteridae > Protopterus > Protopterus annectens. The sequence continues at coordinate 334,457,926 of NC_056729.1, read as the reverse complement.
GTGTGTTTTGCATGCATGCATACCAGTGCAGATATAAGCACATTCTGCACTCGTTCATAGAATTTAAACTACTTGTTCCATTTATAGAGAAGGTAAGTGTGTGCATGTGTGTGTGCACGCATGTCTATATCTAATTTAAACTAGCGGTTCCGTTTGTTTCTGTATATGAGAGAAAATGTGTGTATGCACATGTATGTGTATGTGTATATGTAATTTAAACTAGCCATTCTGTTCATATGATAGATAAAGTGTGTGTGCGTGTGTGTGTGTATATTGCTGTATAAGAGAGAAGGTGTGTGGGTGTGTTTCTTGCTGTGAGAGAGTAGGTTTGTGTATGTGCGTGTTGCAGTGTGAGAGCAGAGAGAGAAGGTAGGGGTGTGTGTGTGTGTGTGTGTGTGTGTGTGTGTGTGTGTGTGTGTGTGTGTGTATGTGTGTGTGAGAATAGAGAGAAGGTAGGTGCATGTGTGAACAGACAGAAGGAAGTGGTGTGTGTGTGTGTGTGTGTGTGTGTGTGTGTGTGTGTGTGTGTGTGCGTGTGTGAGCAGACAGAAGGTAGATGTATACGTGTGTGTGTGTGTGTATGTGTATGTGCATGTGTGTGTGTGTTTAACATACCTCTGAACTGTCCAGATTTAGCCTCATGGTTTTGGTCTGTTTCTCATAAGATTTGTGGCTTTATGGCAACTCATAGAGGACTGACGTCACTAAAGAATGACATATACATGAGTTTCAGACTTCATATCCTTCTGAAAATGCATGCTAACACAAATCCTGTTATTCTAGCAACTTTCTAAGTTAAAAAGAGCGATATTTAAAATCTATTCCTATTTTTGGTCTATTGCATCCCTATTATTTTAGGCTTTGTCCAGATTTCTTGCATTAAGAAGTTGAGAGGTATCAAAGCATACCTTTCAACTGCCCAGATTTTTGCAGAACGTCCAGATTTTTCCTCATATTTGGGGCGTATTCATCATAAAATTTGTGGTTTTCTGGCAAATCACTGAGAACTGAAATAAAATAACATCATATGTTTATGTTTCAGACTTATTTTCCTTCAGAAAATGTATGCTAGCACAAATCCTGTTATTCTAGCAATTTTCTCTGTTAAAAAGAGCAGTATTTAAAATCTATCCCTATTTTTGGGCCAGTGTATCTAAATTATTTTAGGCTTTGTCCAGATCTGTCGTGCTAAGAGATCGACAGATATGGATGGTATGTAATGTCCTAGGTGTGTGTGTGTGTGTGTGTGTGTGTGTGTGTGTGTGTGTGTGTGTGTGTGTGTGTGTGTGTGTGTGTGTGTAGGGGGCAGGTTAGTCAATTACCTTGATCAGGCTTGACCTGCAACTTGGTTACAGCAGACAAGAGCCCGAATCCTCTATACAAACTAAAAGACTGCTGAAGGAATTGTAAACTTCAGTGGAGACAAGAGTCTGAATCTTCTACACCAACTACCAGAGTGCTGTCGGAATTATGAGTTTGACTTTGAGTACATTTTCAGGGAATTATGAGTTCTGGTACTTTTTCAAGGGATTATGAGTTTCAGTGCATTTTCAGGAATTGTGAGTTTCAAGGGAAAAGAAGTTTACTGTTGCTAATGCTAGGTCTTTCAATGTGCGCCTAACTTTTTTTTTTTTAGCAAATGGCAATCACTATTTGTGTTGTAGAATCTGAAAGGAGTGTTAGTAGCATAATTTCCTTTTGTCCAGAAGGCTGTGGGTTCTACTCCCACACCATGTATATGCAGTGCTGATACTTCAGCATCGTTTCAATTGCTGATTGGTGATTTTTAAGGGGGGATAGGGGTTCTACACTCTTGAATGTGTCCTCCTTTGTATGAGATGCCTAGTAACTATGAACTTGTTGTCAGTTTGTCAGTCATTCCCAATTGCAATATTACCAGCTTACTAATGTTTTTTAAATGTAACACAGGCAATTAATCCATCAAGGTCAGCAGGCACTGAATTTGTAGATAAAACACTGAAATGTAAAGTTGCTTGACAGCATACCTCTCAACTGTACAGATTTTCACAGAATGTCCAGATTTTTGCCTCATATTTTTGGTCTATTTTTCATAAAATTGTGGGTTTCTGACAAATTTGTAGCAAATCATTAAATATTGAAGTTTGAAAATAATGACAGACATTTGAGTTTTAGACTTCAAACCCTTCAGAAAATTCATGCTAATACACAACCTTTTATTCTATCAACTTTCTAAGTTTGTAAGAGCAATATTTAAAAATTATCTCTATTTTTGGCCCTTTGTCACACTTTTATTTATGGCTCTGCCCAGATTTCTTGCTCTAAGAGGTTGAGAAGTATGCTTGCCAGTAGCAACCTCTTCATTAGTTACAAATCTCTTTAATGTGGAATTATTTGTATGACTTTTACTTCAGCAGAGATTGTGCTTGACTGATATTGGTAGATTGTGTTGACAGAAGTCTGACTGATCTTTTTTGGTTGAAATTTTTTAAAATGGGTAATTTTGCCATTATTGGTTCATACATTTTGTTTCATTGCTTATTGGAAGGATGCTCAAAACTACAAATTTAAACCACATTCTAACAAGTGGTGCTGTATTATACAAGGAATAGAATTTAATACAATCAGGAAGGTGAATCAAAGAACACAGACGTATGCATGGTCCTAAAAATGTGTGCAAGGAACCTATGGTTTGAAAAGATTCCAAAGGTAAACTTAATTCTCTGTTGGTCAAATGCATTTTCTTTGGATGCTGGTTTTAATGCTATTTCAATGAATGTGATTTTCAAGGGCAGAGAAGTTTACTGCTCATGCTAATTCTGTTTTCATTGTGAGACTGTACTTTTGTTTAGCAAATGGCTCGGTATTTGGGCCATTTTATTTCGACATCTGTAATCATTATAGAAGTAAATAAGAAAACAGTATACACACTGACAGGTTTGAACAGTGTTTATGGTAACTGAGGAGAAATTGCTAAGTAATGGAACACTGGAATGGCTGGGGAGGGGGCTGCTATGAGGGGGAGGGGGTAGAGAGTTGCTGCAGGAGGGGCTGCTTTGGGGAGCCCCAATCTATTACACTGTCTAGGGTTTCATTTGACCATGATCCAGTTCTGCACCCTGGTGGACCCCTAATATAAACAGGCTGTACAACAAGAGAAAAAAACTAAAGTCCAAGAACAAGAGGGAACTGGCTCAGCGGAGGAACAAATCCCCTCTCAGGCTTAAACAAACAAATTAGAGATCTTGTCAAGTTCTTCAAAGCTACTTATGAAGCAAAAATAGCCTCCCAGCTAAGGATAATCACAAGGCATTCTTAATTATGTCCAGAATGTAAAAGTGAATACCCAGCTATGCACTGAACTGGTTGTGGATGGCACCACTCAAACTCAACTGGAGGTAATAATCAACTTGCTAGCTGACAGATTTGAAGAAAACTTCACCCCTCTGTCCCCTCTAGTCATCCCCCAAAGTATACCTGCCACCATTCCTCTGCCTGTTATCTCGAAAGAGCAGGTCATCTTGGTGCTCTCCAAGGACAAAAACATGGCATCAATGGGACTGGCTATGTTCAGGCAGAATGGAGAACAGCAAAAGTAATACCTCTGCACAAAGTGGGATCATCAACCAACCCTGGGAATTATAGGCCCATAAGTCTGACTAGCCTCATCTGCAAGGCTATGGAAAGAATCATTATGGACTTTATTAACAAGGACATAGGTAATCTCCAAACTCTTGACTCAATCCAGTTCTGATTTGCTAACGTTAGATCATGCCTGTTAAACATGCTTGACTTCTTTGAGAAAGCCACAGAGGCTATGGATGAGGGAAAGACAGTTCATACTGCCTATCTTGACCTAGTCCAGGCAAACTTGGATAGCATATGGCTGAACAAGTTTTCTGATGATTGCAAATTGGGAGCAATCATTGAGTCCCCCAACAATGTTAATATATTGCAGATGACGTTAATGCAGGCAAATGATTTGTGCCAAAGTCACAGATTCAAGCTAAATGCAAAAAATGCATTATTATTCCCTTTGGGAAAGCTAACATCCCTGATAATTACATTATAGATGGCACCCCCTAAATGTAGACCCAGTGGTATGTGATCTGGGTACTCAGGTTGATAGCAACTTGAACTTTGACCACCCACGTATCCACAATAGTAAGGAAATTCTTCTGTGTGGCACATCTTATAAGTAAGTTCAGCTGGTCAATCTGGGCATCTTGAGACAATGCTACAATTGTCTCATGTACACAGGCAACCCTCTCCTCCTCCCAACAAACACAAATACATGTGAGAGATGCAACTATATAGCCAAACTGGAGGCTGAACTCTCCCAACCAAGGGCTGGCATGACCAGACAGGAGGAGTTGGCAACCACACACAGAACAATCCCAGTCCCACATAGACCTACCACAACTGCAAACCAAACACATAAAAACAGAAAGACATACACGGAGGCTCTAATAAAAAACTTACTAAAACAACAGAGGCTCCCAAACCAGACATCCATAAATCCACCACCTCAAAACAAAACACATGCAACACATACTTCAATAAATCAGTGTGTCGACCAATCACAGCCCTTAAGGCCAAACACCTTGCCTGACACACTAGTAATAGGTGACTCCATAGTCAGACACACTGATGTCCCAATGACCAGGCTGAACAAGGAGAAGGTGACTGTGAGCTGTCTATCGGGGGCTAGGATCTGCCACATAACACACGCACTCAGGTCACTCCAAAGCAAGTACAAATATGACTCCGTCATTGTCCATGCTGGTGTGAATGACCTGAGACGTACCTCCCTGGACTACATGAAAAGAGACATAGAGGAGCTCTCCGATTATGTAGCCCAGGCTGGTATGACCCTGACCCTGAGCAGCATCTTTCCCTCACCAAGAATGATACCACAATACAAAGACAAGATGATCAGCTTTAACAATTGGCTCGAGTACTGGTGTCATTCTAAGGGGATCCAATGTCTGTCTGCCTGGGATGATATGTTGGACAAGCCATGCTGCTTCGCAAGGGATGGCTTACACCTGTCACCACTGGGCTTCCGGATATTGGCTAAGGCTCTTGCCACCCCCATAGTGCCTTTTTTAGGCAAGGCTCAAAAGACAAACCCACCTCCTTAGAAAACAAAAATGGAAAAAAACTAAGGGTAATGCTGCTCAACAGCAGAAGTCTAAATCTCAAGATGCAGGCACTTGATGCACTCCTCAGCATGGAAAACATCGACGTCTGTGCAGTAACTGAAAACTGGTTCAAGGCTCCTGAGAGCACTCCAGCGCTACCAGGCTATACCTCGTATCATGCTTTTCGGCCCCAAAACCCAGGCCGAACCACAAAGGGAGGGGGAGTGTCCATATTGATAAAGGACACCCACACCTCCAGGTTAGTAGCAACACATGAAGCATCAGAGACCATACAAGTGCAACTAACCATAGGCAAAACTGCTATACAACTGGTAGCATGTTACAGACCACCCTCCCAATCTCAAGAACCCCACTCAGCCTTCCTGAAGACATTGGAGGATATGAATGTATCACAAAATACCATCATACTGGGAGACTTCAACTACCCAAATATAGATTGGGTACATTATTCTTGCCCTAATACCCTAGCCCAAAGGTTCCTGGAATTCATAAATTCAAATGCACTGGAACAACGTCACCTCTCCCACTAGGGGAGATAATATACTAGACCTGATCATCACAAACATGGGGACAAAATGCTCCACACCGGAAGTATACCCCTCACTAGTGAGATCTGACCACAAACCAATCACCCTGGATATACATATCCCACCTCCACCCCCAGCACAAAAGACCACAGTGAAAAACTTCTCAAAAGCAGACTTCACTCTTCTTAAGACTGAGATGGTATCCTTTAAGCCCACTGTGCCAGTGGATACCACATCCCACAATGCCGAATCCTTCACAAATGCTTTCTATGGACATCTCCAAGAATGCATGGATCATGCAATCCCAAACAAATCCAAGTCCCTCTCCACCAAATGTAAGCGTCCTGTCTGGTGGACCTCAGCCATAAACAAATTGTGTAACAAAAGAAGGAAGCTACTGCACGTCAGAGCGAAATCCCATGAAGGGAAGACATCTCTGATCAACATTAGCAGAAAACTACATTCTCTCATAAAAACATCCAAGGCAAACTTTGAGAGAAAAATCGCTAAGGACACTAAAGATAACCACAGAGCCTTCTTCAGCTAGGTTAGAAACCTGGGTGGAAACCTTCAGATATGCTCAGAGTTGGTTCACAACAACAAAAAATACACTGAACCCACAGATATTGCTAACATTCTGGCTGACAGGTTCAGTGCAAATTTCTCGCCTCCTTCACCCCCAAAAGAAGAAATACTTATCCCAGCTGAATGTAATCTCCCTGTCATCTCAGATGTCCAAGTGAGAACCGCCCTAAACAAAGCAAAAAACACAGCCTCAATGGGACCTGACAGTATCCCGGGGTGTGTGTTACGTGAACTCCAAGAAGAGCTAAACCCACACATAAAAATGCTATTTAACCTTAGCCTTACTTCGGGATATGTACCTGAACACTGGCGTACAGCAACAGTGGTCCCACTCCACAAGGGGGGTGCCTCTACAGACCCTGGAAACTACCGCCCCATAAGCTTAACTAGCCTGGTCTGCAAAGCTATGGAAAGAATCATTATGGAACTCATAAACAGAGACATAGGGGACCTACGGACACTTGACCCCACCCAGTTCGGCTTTGTAAAGGGCAGATCCTGCCTTTTAAACCTGGTTGACTTGTTCGAAACAGTCACTAGAGCCATTGATGAGGGCAAAGCAGTCCATACAGCATACCTGGACTTGGCTAAGGCCTTCGACACAATACCCCACTCAGGCATCATACATAAGCTAAACAGCTTAAAAGTAAACCCTTATGTCACTAGATGGGTTGCAAACTGGCTAAAGGACAGAACCCATAAAGTTAAAATCGCTGGAGCAATGTCAGACTCAAAGCCAGTCACAAGTGGTGTCCCACAGGGATCTGTCCTGGGACCCCTCTTGTTCGGTATTTATTTCTCAGATGTTAAAGCAAACATGGGAGGGCTGTGGCTGACAAAGTTCGCAGATGACTGCAAACTAGGCGCCATAGTCGATACACCAGCAGACACACACATCCTACAAAAAGGCCTCACTGAAATGGACAACTGGTGCCGTAGTCACGGCCTTAAACTAAATGCCAAAAATGTATAGTCATCCCTTTTGGAAAAAACAAAGTACCCACAAATTATCACATAGACAGCAACCCACTGAGTACGGAAAAAGTAATCAGAGACCTAGGGACCCAAGTAGACAGCGACCTCTCATTTGACACCCACGTTGCCAAAGTGGTTAGAAAAACATTCTACCTTGCACACCTCATCATGAAGGGATTCACATCCAGATCCAAGGATGTCATTGTACCCCTATATTCCTCCCTCATCAGACCCATGATTGAGTACAATGCCCCATTTGGTATGTACCTCACCCGGCACTTGCAACAGCTGGAGAGACCACAAAAGTACCTCACCAAAAGGATCAAGGGTCTCCAACATATGTCTTATTCCGCCAGACTAAAGAAACTTCAGCTCTATTCAATAGCATACCGCCTGCTCAGAGGTGATCTCTGCCTGACGTACAAGGCCATGTCCAATCAGGATCTGATGGACATGCTCCACCTCAAAAAATCCAAATCCATCAGGACCACGAGAGCTAAAGACTTAAACCTCGGCACAAGTATGAATAGGACATGCTGGAGGGATAGATTCATAACCCAGAGGCTTCCCATGCTTTGGAACAGGATCCCAGCTCGTATTAGGCAGAGCCCCTCACTGACTCTCTTCAAGAGAAATCTTGATGAGTGGATGGGAGATTGAAAGTTTACCCCAGGGGTCACATCTGTGTCACTGCTAGACAGGGGCACAGTAAACTAATTCTATTATATAAGGGGACCTTCATTGTGTCACTACTAGACAGAGGCACAGTATTCTAGATTTATTCTGTACATTTTTGTACCATTTCATGGGGTGGCAAAAGCCATATCACTATGGCTAGGCTTACAAATGCTCCAGGGCAGATAGCCTAGTACTGTACTATGTTATAATCCCGTTAATACTCATCCTGATCAGACCAGTAATTGAATACAATGCTCCCTTTTGCATGTACCTCACCAGACACCTGAAACAATTGGAGAGACCCCAGAGGTTTCTCACCAAAAAATTACAGGGTACACAAAACAAGTCTTATGCAGAAAGACTGAAAGCCCTGTCACTGTATTCCATCTCCTACAGGTTGCTAAGGTGTCACCTGTGCCTGGCTTACAGGGCAATCTCTGACCTGGCCCTAATGGAAATGCTACACATTCATAAATAAAATTGCAAAAGGGTCACTTGCTCCAGGGATCTTAACCTAGCCTCTGACATGAACAGGTCATGCTGGAGAGATAGCTACATCTCCCAGAGACTGCCACTTCCCTGGAACAAGCTTCCAATTCATGTGAAACAGAGCACCTCCCTGACCCTCTTTAAATACAACCTTGATCAATGGATGGTTGACTGAAAATTTTCTCCTGGGGTGGCATCCATATCCCTCCAGGACAGAGGAAGTCGATATTAGCTACCATTGACCCTTACCTCTGCAAACTTCACTCACCTAACCACCTACAATAGGGGCAACTCAGGATAAATATGGCTAGGCTTGTAAGGGCTCTAGAGCCGTTAGCCTAGTAACCTTGTATAAACCTATGAACCAAAAAACACATAAACACTAGCACATTCAGAAAAATTCCTGACATTTATCTCACCTGCTACTTATGCCATTCCTAGTTTTCTCCTGCACGTCACTTGCCAATCATATACGTGTTTTATTCATAGTATGACTCATACATGCATTTTCTGATACCTGATTTATCCTGCTTATGATCATGGAGGGAGCTGCTGTTATGGGTGTAATGAAGACAGCTTGTCTACACAGGATGCCTGCCCATCTACAGGATATAAGGATGCATTCACACATACCACATGCATCCATGTTGGCAATTAAGAGCCTTACCAGTTCACTCATCCATATAACTTTAGGATATGGAAGGGAACCAGTGATCCTGGCAAAAAACAACATGGCAACAGAGAGGACATGCAGACTTCACAACATAGTATCCCAACCAGGAACTGAACCTGAGAACTAAGTGCTGTGAAGTAGCAAAGCTAATCCTTGCACACTGTGCCATCATTTAGAATAGCTAAATTACATTATGTTTCTGCTATTTTAAAGTCAAACAGAAGAGAAACGTGTGATCACTTTCTGCAGTGTTGCCTTTTCAACAGTGGGGAAGCAATCCCCCCATTCTAGTTTTCTTTCATTCAATTTGTTTTACAGGAACAAGTAAGAAAATATCTGCTAAACAGGGCATACAGAGCTTTCCTACTTTTAGAATTACTCCAGGACACTTTACTAGAGTGTGTGTGTTTGCTTGTTTTTTGGGGGGGGGGGATTGGGAGTGCATATTTTGGGGTATTGAGAGGGTATTTTATTGTGCTTGTGAAAGATCTTCAGTCAGGGAGTTGTTGTTGCTATGGTAGCAGAATGAGGGTAAATAATGAGATTATAGAGGGCCAGGAGGGCTAGATTCTTAGGTGGTGGAGGGTCACGGTGGGGTGGGGGGTCAATTGCATGAAGGTGTCATTGAAATCCAAGCCTGTATCTAGACTGTAATGCAGGGAATGGTCAATACTCCAGAGTGCATTTTGACTACAAAATAGAAGGATATAAGAAAATGTGTACAATTACAAAATCAGTAAATCTTGCTATTGGCCAGCATAAGCAAGTACTGTGTGTGTGTGTGTGTGTGTGTGTGTGTGTGTGTGTGTGTGTGTGTGTGTGTGTGTGTTTATGCATGTGGGTGATTGTGCTATTACTTCTCTGCACCCTAAAGTAAACCATTTACCAAGTATCTTTTATTATGAAGTTACTGAGTTCATATTGGCACTATAAACCAGGTTATTCAGTTCAGCCTGGCATGGTGACAGATGTAGTAAACTTATATAACACTTCATAATTACAGTATCCGAGGAGTACCTTTGGACTGAGGAAATAATAATGGACAATTTTGTTTGTACTTTAACAGGTACAAGTATAATAAATGAAAGTCAGTAAAGCTTAAGTTGTTTGGGCACAGATAAGAATGAGTTTCATTATTTTTTTATTTGCGTTAAATATTATAGGGCTCCTAATTCAGTTTAATCCTTTAAGGTTTGCAGCAACTGTCTTGCCTAATGCATACATATACACACAACACAGAAATAAAGTCCGAGAGCAGAGCAGATACACATGATGTGGTCATTAAACCTCCATATGTTGATAGCTGTTGAATAAGCCACAGATCATGATAGAATAATGGACAATTATGTATCCCCACCAAAGAATTGTTTTATGTCTTTCCCATATACTCTTGAGTTATCTCAGTGACCCACTAGTTTTCTACAAGCATAAGTGATCCACGCCTCTGATACCACATTTTGTCATAATTAAGATTCAAAAGCATTTCACTGATGCCCCATTATCTGTATGCAGCATTCTCATACACTACCATGCAGTCATTTCAAAAGATGCTGCCAAGTATTTTCTCACACATACTTCACATTCTGCAGTCTCCCACCATATATCAAACATGCAGATTATGTCTATTTATATCATGTTTTGCAGACCACACAACAGTTAGTTGCCCTCCTCTAACCTCTCTGTGTTGCTGTACCTTACTTGGATAGAGGGAAGTTTCTTTGCTCACCAGTGGGAGTGGGGAGCCTTGAGCAGCCTACCTGTCCCTGTAGGAAGTGACCTCAGCACAACAGCTGTAGTAATTGGTTGTTTTGGACAATTTCTAGCTCTTTTGTAGTTCCCTGTTTAAAATCCTTCTTCTGGCTCTGCCAAGTCTGCTCTTCAAATTTTCCCTTAAGGAAGTTCTAATCTTAGTATAATCAGACTACTCGCTATATTATAAGCCTAGCACTTGTTCTCAAAACTTTCTACTAAGTAAGCACTCTCGTACTTAGTAAGCACTACATCCACCTACCACCCCTGTGAATATCCACTTCCCTTAAAGGCACAACACTCCTTTATACTGTTCTAGTATGTCGAGTGGTAGATTGCTGGCGTCCTCTCCAGTTCAACTGGTTAATCTGGGTATCTTGAGACAATGCTACAATTGTCTCATGTACACAGACAACCCTCTCCTCCTCCCAACAAACACAAATACATGTGAGAGATGCAACTATATAGCCAAACTGGAGGCTGAACTCTCTCAACTCAGGGCTGGCATGACCAGACAGGAGGAGATGGTAACCACACACACAACAAACCCAGTCCCACATAGACCCACCACAACTGCAAACCAAACACATAAAAACACAAAGACATACTCGGAGGCTCTAATAAAAAACTTACCAAAACAACAGAGGCTCCCAAAGCAGACATCCAAAAATCCACCACCTCAAAACAAAACACATGCAGCACATACTTCAATAAATCAGTGTGTCAACCAATCACAGCCCTTAAGGCCAAACACCATGCCTGATACACTAGTAATAGGTGACTCTATAGTCAGACACACTGATGTCCCACTTACGAGGCTGAACAAGGAGAGGGTGACTGTGAGCTGCCTATCGGGAGCTAGGATCCGCCACATAACACACGCACTCAGGTCACTCCAAAGCAAGTACAAATATGACTCCATCATTGTCCATGCTGGCGTGAATGACCTGAGACGTACCTCCCTGGACTACATGAAAAGAGACATAGAGGAGCTCTCTGATTATGTAGCCCAGGCTGGTATGACCCTGACCCTGAGCAGCATCTTGCCCTCACCAAGAATGATGCCACAATACAAAGACAAGATGATCAGCTTTAATAATTGGCTTAAGTACTGGTGTCATTCTAAGGGGATCCAATGTCTGTCTGCCTGGGATGACATGTTGGACAAGCCACGCTGCTTCGCAAGGGACGGCTTGCACCTGTCACCACTGGGCTTCCGGATATTGGCCAAGGCTCTTGCCACCCCCATATTGCCTTTTTTAGGCAAGGCTCAAAAGACAAACCCACCTCCTTAGAAAACAAAAATGGAAAAAAACTAAGGGTAATGCTGCTCAACACCAGAAGTCTAAATCTCAAGATGCAGGCACTCGATGCACTCCTCAGTATGGAGAACATTGACGTCTGTGCAGTAACTGAAACCTGGTTCAAGGCTTCTGAGAGCACCCCAGCGCTACCAGGCTATACCTCGTATCATGCTTTTCGTTCCCAAAACCCGGGCCGAACCACAAAGGGAGGGGGAGTGTCCATATTCATCAAGGACACCCACACCTCCAGGTTAGTAGCAACACATGAAGCATTAGAGACCATACAGGTGCAACTAACCATAGGCAAAACTGCTATACAACTGGTAGCATGTTACAGACCACCCTCCCAATCTCAGGAACTCCACTCAGCCTTCCTGAAGACATTGGAGGATATGAATGTATCACAAAATACCATCATACTGGGAGACTTCAACTTCCCAAACATAGATTGGGTACATTATTCTAGCCCTAACACCCTAGCCCAAAGGTTCCTGGAATTCATAAATTCAAATGCACTGGAACAACTAGTCACCTCTCCCACTAGGGGAGATAATATACTAGACCTGATCATCACAAACATGGGTACAAAATGCTCCACACCGGAGGTATACCCCTCACTAGTGAGATCTGACCACAAACTAATCACCCTGGATATACATAACCCACCTCCACCCCCAGCACAAAAGACCACAGTGAAAAACTTCTCGAAAGCAGACTTCACTCTTCTTAAGACTGAGATGGTATCCTTTAAGCCCACTGGGCCAGTGGATACCACATCCCACAATGCCGAATCCTTCACAAATGCTTTCTATGGACATCTCCAAGAATGCATGGATCATGCAATCCCAAATAAATCCAAGTCCCTCTCCACCAAAGGCAAGCGTCCTGTCTGATGGACCTCAGCCATTAACAAATTGCATAACAAAAGAAGGAAGCTACTGCACGACAGAGCAAAATCCCATAAAGGGAAGACATCTCTGATCAACATTAGCAGAAAACTACGTTCTCTCATAAAAACATCCAAGGCCAACTTTGAGAGAAAAATCGCTAAGGACACTAAAGATAACCACAAAGCCTTCTTCAGCTATGTTAGAAACCTGGGCAGAAACCCTCAGATATGCTCAGAGTTAGTTCACAACAACAAAAAATACACTGAACCCACAGATATTGCCAGCATTCTGGCTGACAGGTTCAGTGCAAATTTCTCCCCTCCCTCACCCCCAAAAGAAGAAATACTTATCCCAGCTGAATGTAATCTCAGATGTCCAAGTGAGAACCGCCCTCAACAAAGCTAAAAACACAGCATCAATGGGACCTGACGGTATCCCGGGTTGCGTGCTACGTGAACTCAAAGAGGAGCTAAACCCGCACATAAAAATGCTATTTAACCTTAGCCTTACTACAGGATATGTACCTGAACACTGGCGTACAGCAACAGTGGTCCCACTCCACAAAGGGGGTACCTCTACAGACCCTGGAACTACCGCCCCATAAGCTTAACCAGCCTGGTCTGCAAAGCTATGGAAAGAATCATTATGGAACTCATAAACAGAGACATAGGGGACCTACAGACACTTGGCCCCACTAAGTTCGGCTTTGTAAAGGGCAGATCCTGCCTTTTGAACCTGGTTGACTTTTTTGAAACAGTCACTAGAGCCATTAATGAGGGCAAAGCAGTCCATACAGCCTACCTGGACTTGGCTAAGGCCTTCGACACAATACCCCACTCAGGCATCATAGATAAGCTCACCAGCTTAAACATAAACCCTTATGTCACTAGATGGGTTGCAAACTGGCTAAAGGACAGAACCCATAAAGTTAAAATCACTGGAGCAATGTCAGACTCAAAGCCAGTCACAAGTGGTGTCCCACAGGGATCTGTCCTGGGACCCCTCTTGTTCGGTATTTATTTCTCAGATGTTAAAGCAAACATGGGAGGGTTGTGGCTGACAAAGTTCGCAGATGACTGCAAACTAGGCGCCATAGTCGATACACCAGCGGACACATACATCCTACAAAAAGGCCTCACAGAAACGGACAAATGGTGCTGGAGTCACGGCCTTAAACTAAATGCCAAAAAATGTATAGTCATCCCCTTTGGGAAAAACAAAGTACCCACAAATTATCACATAGACAGCAACCCACTGAGTACGGAAAAAGTAATCAGAGACCTAGGGACCCAAGTCAACAGCGACCTCTCATTTGACACCCACGTTGCCAAAGTGGTTAGAAAAACATTCTACCTTGCACACCTCATCATGAAGGGATTCATATCCAGATCCAAGGATGTCATTGTGCCCCTATACTCCTCCCTCATCAGACCCATGATTGAGTACAATGCCCCATTTGGTATGTACCTCACCCAGCATTTGCAACAGCTGGAGAGACCACAAAGGTACCTCACCAAGAGGATCAAGGGTCTCCAACATATGTCTTATTCTGCCAGACTAAAGAAACTCCAGCTCTATTCAGTAGCATACCGCCTGCTCAGAGGTGATCTCTGCCTGACGTACAAGGCCATGTCCAATCAGGATCTGATGGACATGCTCCACCTCATAAAAACCAAATCCATCAGGACCACGAGAGCTAAAGACTTAAACCTCGGCACAAGTATGAATAGGACATGCTGGAGGGATAGATTCATACCCCAGAGGCTTCCCATGCTTTGGAACAAGATCCCAGTTCATGTTAGGCAGAGCCCCTCACTGACTCTCTTCAAGATAAATCTTGATGAGTGGATGGGAGATCGTAAGTTTATCCCAGGGGTCACATCTGTGTCACTGCTAGACAGGGGCACAGTAAACTAATTCTATTATATAAGGGGGCTTTCATTGTGTCACTACTAGACACAGGCACAGTATTCTAAATCTATTCTGTGCATTTTTGTGCATTTTTGTACCATTTCATGGGGTGGCGAAAGCCACATCACTATGGCTAGGCTTACAAATGCCCCAGGGCAGATAGCCTAGTACTAAACTATGAAACTATGTAAAAGGGGGGGTGTCTCATGATAAACATATAAGTATTCTATCAACATGTTTCTACACAGAGTGATGGCAGTATATTAGTGTTAACTGGCAATTATTCTGGTACATTTCAAATTTCAGATCAGTCCCCCCCCCCCGACTATCTGCCTTATTGCCTTAATACTTTCCCCCAGTATTTTCTTAACTTTATACCATCTTGTCTCATGTTTATAACTCTTACTAATATTACAACTTTCCCACTAAATTTAGTACCTTTTTATGTTATTCTTTTTTCTCTGATGTATAATTTTCACTACCAATCATTGGCTTCAATTGTATATTAATGGAGACATTTCCATATCTGATTAGACTTTGGAATCCATCACAGTATAATGTTTGAAGGAATCTGTAGGTGTAAAAATTGCAGCATTTAAGGCATGCCTTAACCCGATGCTCTCAAAATCTATTTACAATATCAGCTTTACAGGGACATAAAGGAAAACATAAAAAGAAATGCAAGCTACAGAGGTAGTCAGTATGGTTGTCAAATATGCAGTAACCAATTTACAGCAACAAGCTGGGTACCATGCAAATATGACTCAGACGTACTGGCAACCTCCCCCAGACAATTACTTTCAACCTTTGAGCTACAGACAGCTAGTATAACTCTTATTAAAAAGTATTCATTTGGAGAGGTAAGAAGGTAACTTTAGTTTCTGCAGGTCACCCTGCTGAAAATATTTATAGAAAGTGCATCTCAATATATTGCCATGCCAATTAACTGCCTTCATAAATTAGGACTTATGCAAGAAGGCAAAGTTCCTGCTGTCCACAACTGCATCTTTTTCTTCCTATTCTCAAAAGTAGAAATGCAGATGCTTTTAACAAGCACACACCAATCACACTGTCCATCCTTCCAGCCAAGGTGCAAGGAGAAGAAGAAGTCATAACAACTGTTATTGTTCAGAAAAACTCACAACTGTAACTGTTCATAGGTTTTTACTAGGATAACAACCACAAGGGCCTTTTTAAGCCTAGTCATGCATCCCAAATCTCTGAAAAGTTCTGATACCCTTGGATGTGAAAGAAGGGACTTGGGAAATGAAATACTTACAAGTTAGGGCCTGGGAGATGAACCATTTAGAGGCTGCCTGTGTCCATTAGAGACATAGGTGCCAAACCAGGAATGAATTTCCTGTTCCCCATCCTATTGTCCAAGTTGCACTTGAATTGGGTTAGGGAGGAACTCTGCTTTACATGGCTGGGGCGCCTGTTCCATAGACGGGGTATTCAAGTACCTTCACTAGTACTAAGTTATCTGATGTCAGAGCTTGCCAGAGTGTCACCAGAGAAATGGTCAAACTAGCCTGGTATTAAGCAGTTGCACTGGTACAGAATATTAGTATGTGTAATGGAGCTGGTTACCAGGGGCCAGACAGAGGAAAAAGACTAAGTGTCCAGAGGTGAATTATCTTTTTTCAGGGGGTAATGGTGCTGGAGGAAGAGGAAAATCTTCACTAAGAGCCAGGGGCAAACTGTGGCAAGAAATGAATAGTGGGAACATAACCTTGGGTGGGGGGAGGCACAGCATGCCTGTGAAAGTCTCATCATGAAAAACATTGTACTGACAGCACCAGCCCTGCACACAAACTCCTCCAATTAGGGGAGAGGAAGAAAGTGCAAATAGATAAAAAAATCCTGCAGCACCTTTGGTATGACAATCTCAATTTCTGTCTGAGGCTGAGAGGGTAAAGTTAAATGGCAGTAGTAGCAGGAGAGACTTAGCATTATTTCTCTTACCCCATGTTGGCTAAAATAAGTATGGGGTTCCTGACTACATTTTTTTCTTACATTACTTGACTTAAGTACCTGTACTATTCTCCTTAAAAGATAGTTAAGGTAGGTGTGTTAGTGTATTCTCTGCTTTGGTTCAGAGGCTGACTTCACTAGATAATTTGCTGAGTGAAATGGCAAAAGTCAACCTCTAACCCTCAAACTAGTCAGCAATATAGTCCCCAGAGTTCCATAAAACAACTTCTGTTGTGTGCTGTTTTGTAAAATCTACGTCAGTACTGGAAAAAGGCAGACTTGCTTTTAAATGCAGATGAATATACTTATCTAAATTTAGCTTTTTGCAATACAGTCCATAAGAATGTACAAGCAACATTCATAGTTTTGCAAAAATGACTGTTGGGCAACAGACATCATAAATCATATAGACACTGATATTCAGTAACAAATCATTGTCAGTGGGCAGATCCCTGGTCTCTGTGCTAAAGCAAAGGCAACTGCTTCCAGAGAAGAAATGAGACTGAGTAAAGCTTGCAATTGTCTTTTCAGTATCACAGAAAACAGTATTAAGCTGGATTAAATATAAATATTTGCTCCTAAAGGCTGTTGTTGTTGCTTCAAAATGTACACAGTGTACAGAATGCAAAAAACTAAGTTTAGCCTAGCATGTAATTCCTTTTCATGAAAATGCTTCAGGACTTTCTGAAACTGAAACTAATTCTGCTTATCAAATGTGCATACATTTGCAATTACTAACAGCTTGAAGAGCATATTACCTCATTTGTCTTCCCCAAGAGTTAAATACTGTAGAAAGAGGAAAAGAATAATTCATATTGAAGAAAACTGGAAAATTCTTTGACTCTTAAGTAGGGAGAAAACTGTTAGCATATTAGCTACTGCTATACTTTTGGAATATTCAGGTGGATTGCATTCCTGGACAGAGTTTGTGCTAGTATTCAAAGCTTTTGAAGATTTGCAGCTATGTATTGGATGTAAGAGTCTGATGTAGGTAGAAAATCACGCATATCTTTAGTCGTGAGTTATTGTGACAGGTCTCTAAAATGTCTAAACATAGTTCTTTTATACACCATCCAGCTGTTTAGACATCTTTAATTTGTATTTTCTTTGTGCAAGTTTATAACTGGTTGTGTATTTGATTTTACAAAGTGAATTGCTTACTCTTATTTATTTCAAGTAAGAATGTTATTACTTAGATTTAAATAATTGTGGATGGTGATTTATTAGTATGTATAATGATATTTTCTAAACATGGTCATTTTCAGCTGTTGGCTGACATCTTTTGAAGATTTATTGCTCAGGTAGCTATGTAGATGTCCAATGATTGGCTTGTTTTTAAGGGTAAGCAGTAAATGTGTTTTTGCAGTGCAAACATATACTATCTGGTGGCAGTGTTACAGTAAATACAAGTAAATCTGTGTCATAGACAAGTTCTATTATTGCTGAATCTCAGACAAATTTCACTTATTGTTTGAAAGTTTACACTGACAGACATTGGGATTGGTTTGACATAAGTGAAATCCTGGCTAGCCAGTGATTATATCTCTGATCTGCAGATGTAAATGTAAAGCTTTGGAGTTGGCTGTTATGCTCTTATGGCCAGTAGCTGTTTTATATTAATTGGTGGTCAGCAGTGTGGATCATGAAACCGCAGCTTCTATTACATGTTAAATTGTTGGTAGTGAGAGAGTTTATACCCCTGTGCATTACACTTAGCATTATCACCCATCAAGGAAACTTTTTTACATTGTCAGACAGTTTGGGTATCTAGGCTTCACAGTGGATCAAGACCTGCCCTGCATTGACTAGAGATCACAGAATGACTAAAGATCATCAGTAGCTGTGAATGTCATGCAGAACCGCAATCCTTCATACAGGATGCCAGACACTGCACTGCCATAAAGAAAATCTCTCCTGCAGCTATAGGATTTTATTCACTGTGTTATAAAAAGGAGACAGTGGTAAAAATAACAGTAGTAGAAAGGTTGTACAAAAGTGATGGAATGTTTTTTCCACCTCAGATGAACATCAAAGTGTCCACAAGCTGAGCTAACAAGGTGTTGTATCCTGAGAATAACCCCTGTAGTAGTGGCACTGTGGTTGCTATTTTATTAGAGGAGACAACTGCAAAAGGCAAGCAGTTTTCATATAAATGTGGTAATCTCACCATTCACATTTGGTACATACAGCAAGTAATTACTTTTTCTACAAAGACAGAATTGTCTGTTGCAGGCCAGGTTAACAAAAAAAAGACTGCCATCCTTGCATACAAAATTGAAACCGTATGCTACTGGAAAAGTTTGTTGGCATTGTGGCTAAAAAATAAAGTATTTCATAACAAAAAAGTTATTAATTACAGGTAACTTCACTAATTCTGGAATAAAATTTTATATTTAAAGTGCTTTGCAACAGTTTCCATAGAAATGTAAATAACAAACCCTTAGAAATAGACACAACCTCTTTACTATATACAATAACAAATTATAGTTTTTGATGCAAAAAGTTTATTTTTGCATATACTTTAGTTGATAAGCTCCATCCCTTGAGAATTTTCTTGAAGCTGAAATCACTTGCCATGGCACTATTATAGACCAAACTTAAAATAGCTCACTATCTAAATGTATATCTACTTTATAAGCTATTATATTTCTATGCTGATTGTAGCAGCATCCTAGTAAGATGGATTAACAGCTATGTCTCACAGGTGGAACATCTTCTAAAGATGATTGTTGATTTTTTATCATCCAGAATGCTTTGCTGGTGTATGAAAATCATAGTTATACCTTTGATGACATCATGCTGTGGGTAAGGTCATAAAAAATGAGTAGACAGAGAAACTAAAACATTAAGAAAAATGCCATAATTATTCCCATACCACTTGCAGCTTTAACATCAGGGAATACCAAAAATTAAATTAATTATGAAACAAAGAGGAAACACTGGTGGTCTAGTGTAAAGGATTTGGCTCTGTTCCTGTCATGTCCTGAATTTGATTCCCACTCAAGAAGTGTTACTGCTTTGAAATCTGACAGCATAGAGGGTTAAAGTGATGAGCTACAAATAAGCTACTTTCTGAGGTCCAGAGTTTGATTCTCTCAGCCTACGCTGAGTAAGTCATTTAACCAGACAATTCTCTGGGGCAACTGGGAAACTGGGTTTGGCTCCTCAGTGGTCTCCTGGATCACATGTCTAGTAACTATCAATTAAATTTGTATGAGAACTGCAGTAATGCACATTTATAATATATTTTTTATTCTTTGCAGTAGTTTAGTTTTTTTTGCGCTACTTTTATCTTTAACAGGAGAAACTAAATTCATAACTGAGCTCAAGCACTGTCAAATTCCAGCTTATATCTTCTTACCCTAAAGTACATTTTTTTGCTTACTTTTTAAAAAACTTTGTCATCTCAGCAACTGCGTGAAATGTGTTTCATTCCCATACATTAACTTATTCTACACAATGCAGGAGGACATATGCTTAGCTAACTTGCAGGAGCAATTTTTTTCTCATGTTCCATATTTCATTTAAATCCATGACTTCTGACTCTTTTTTGCCATTTCCAATCTTTTACATTTTAGAGACATTCCTGCAGTTTATTTATTAAGAAGATGACACAACACAAAGACTAGGGTGCCCTTACATATTGTTATTTCTTCATTTAATGCAATTTATTTCTGTTTCATTACTAGGATAGTCTTTCTGAGCTCAAAAAAGCCCCTTTTCAATAGGGTCCTGGGAAGAAAAGCCCTACAATGTTAACTTGAAATAGAATATCAGATGAATGATTTGCAATAGCAGAGTGGACATCATCAAAAACAAATCAATTACATAAAGTAGCATATAGTTGTACAACATGTAAGATTCGTAGAAACAGTACTTTTAAGTTTACATCAAGCAGGTTACTGCAGAGAAAAACTGAAGAGAGTTATATCAATTTGTTCTGTTAATGAAATAGAAAAGTCAGGTTTTATCACAAATACAGATCAGGAGGCTTTTAAATATTGTTTTAGTAGTGCTAAATAGATTTTGTGTTAGTTGTCAATCTAATACTAAGAGGTCATTGGTTTAGCTATTCTCAGAGAATCAACAAAGGAATTGTTAGACTTTCTAATAGATACATTGTTTATAATAGACGATGATAAACATGTACGAAAAGTGTAGTTGGTTACTAAGCTGTTTATTCCTGGGCACTCCTTTGGGTTACGTAAGATTCTGTGAAATATTTATAACTGAAAGCATGCTATGTTGTTTTATATTTAAAAATTTTCCGTAACGCAAGACAATGGTGTGCTATATTAGGAAGATTTGCAGCAAGTTTGGCTATTTTGTTGTAAGACTGTCAGAGTTTATACAGCTGCAATTTAGTAACATTATTTATTCATTTGTTTACTTTTATTTAATTTTTTAATTTTTAATTTTTTAAATTTTTTATTTGTTAACTGGGGCAGAGTACTGATCCACATGATCCTTTTTCAGACTCGGCATTGGGGCACTGTCTGGTTAAGTCATTTGGTCAGAGTCACATAGTAGTCATGTGGAAGTAGAGGGAATCAAACTCTGGACTACAACATGAAGTTCTTTAACAGCACATAGTCATAATCCTTTGTGTTACTTGATGGATATCATGATATTAATTTCAGATATTCTGATATTAATTTCACTTATTCGATTTTTATTGCCTGATAAAACAGAATATAACTTATAATCTACACACACCTTTTCTATTTACAGAAATAGTAAGCTAGATTCAGAAAGAGTCTCTCCATCTCTACTAGGAGGACATTGTTGGTTGGTCAGTTGCCATGAAAGACAGAATCTCCAATTCAGGGATGAGGTAAATATACACAGAGGATCACCTCATTACTGATTAATGCTATGTTTCTGAATTAAACACTGTGGTGCCAGGCTTGACCTCATTAGTGTTCTCCCTAATGGCCTTTAAATCAAGGCAGCATAGACATCCCCTCAGACACACACACACACACACACACACACACACACACACACACACACACACACACACACACACACACACACACACACACACACAACAATGCATTTGCAAACAAGACTCCACACATTTGCTCACACTCACTGAAATACTCACCCACCCACCTGTATGCACACTTGAACACACACACACAAACACACACACACACACACACACACACACACACACACACACACACACACACACACACACACACACACACACACACACTCACACACACGCAACAATACATTTGCAAACAAGACTCCACACATTTGCTCAAACTCACTGAAATACTCACCCACACACCTGTATGCACACTTGAACTCACTTGAACACACACACACACACACACACACACACACACACACACACACACACACACACACACACACACACACACACACATTCACATAAAGGTGCACACACAGACACATGCACTGCTCTACTCTACTTACTTCTAGCATGATGGTCCATAAGATTGAATGGGTGAATGCTATTAAAAGACAGTGTTCACTTTTCCTCCTAGAGAAAAAAAACTTGACAGAGCAATTCTCTGACTCTCTGAATCACTAAGATGAGTTAATCGGGAGCACATTTCCAGGGAAGTGCACATAGCCTAGTTAACACTATCTACTCCCCCAGATCGACATGTTAGCAAGTAGCTTCATCAGTGAGACCGCACTCCCATGCTATATCACTACTATGAGATAAAAGTAGTGAGAGAGCAGTCTCTGAACTGGAAAAGCTTACCATGTTGCAGAAACCTTCCCAGTTAAGGTTTCAGCATCATAGAAGGCCTTTCTGAATCCCAGGAAATGTGTAATATACTTGATCCTCTAATGAAGTTTACAAATAACCTGATTTAAATTATAGTAAATTAATTAAATTTTAATATTTTATTACACTTAATACTATTATCGGTAGTAGTGCATGATGTTTATGGAGAGTTTACATTATCTATAATTATTTGTAGATGCAGTCAGCCAATAACAGGAGATTTACTAGTGTATGAAAATCTTGTTCTGAACACTTTGATGGTTGCCTGCCACTACAGCCTCCTCACTAAACAGTTTTAGTCAGAGCATATCACAGAGCTTTCATCATGGTATCTGACCTGAAATTGCATGTAGTTTGCCTTGGAATACATGAAGCATCACTGCCTTGGTTCTCCAGCTACTTTCAAACAGACAACAGTTGTGAAATGGCAAAATGCCATCTCCCTCAAGGATCCAGTTTAGGTCCCCTGTCTCCACGTAGCTTCTAAACTAGTCACTATCATACAGTTTGCAGATGATTTAACAATCATTTGTTCTACTAAAAGCATAGATAAATGAAAACAACTTACCCAAGAGTCTTTCTCCACCATAGAGGCCTGGCTGTCTGATACACAGCTGCTCCTTAACCTTAAAAAAGTGAAACTGATCTTGTTTACCCCAAAGCATTCAACTATCTATAAAAAGATATTTCAAAATCACTTCTAACAACTTCAGCATGGAACTAGAAAGTCAAAATAATCTTCTATGAGTCTCAAAGAACACAAAGGCCATGAGGAATTCCGCAGGAATAAAATGCTCAGGCATCTGGAAAATTTGTACACTTTTATTGCCACACAACATGGTAGTTAGGTGCCTTGTCTCTGAACATCATCAGTACTATCAAACACTTCCCATCACATGATTTCATACTTAAAAATCCAGACCACATGTCAAAATCAAACTAACATTCAAAATATTTAATAGAAAATATTAATTAAATGCATTATAAGAGTACAAAAATGCACATATTGCTAACATACTCTGAATACATACATAGTGTAAAAATACTGAAAACTACTTAATATGTACAATAATGGAAAAAAAATCATTGACTAAAAATAATATAGTATCACTAAAACTGTTCTAAAAATATGTAGAGGGATGTTCTAAAAAAGGATGTGAAAAAAAAAATTAAAAATGCTTTGTCCCTTTGGGTCACGAGATCTTTAGTTGAAAGCCATGGGGAGTGATTGATTTTGAATTTTGTTTTGTGTGGACAGGAGCTAAGCTATTAAGAATGATGAGAAATATAGAGTTAAAATGGTGTACAGCTTCAGTGTGTGTGTGTGTGTGTGGGGGGGGGGGGGTGTTAAAAAAGGACCAGTTCATTGCATTTAATGAATCATTAAATGATTTTTGGGTTGCATTTTGAGAGATTATTGGCAGTTTTATAGTTATGTTCTTTGGGCAGATGAGTAACATTTCAATGGGCATAGGCAGGTAGGTGGTCACTAAAGGTGTCAGGAAGTGTACTGGCGTTAGTAAATTTACTTGGATTGGATACCAGTATCCAATCAAGGGTAGAACCTTGGTCATTAGATTTGATATATCTAGTTGGGTGAAGTCAAATAGATTCAAATTGAAAGTTGGGAAGTCAGAGGTAAAGTTCTGCCAACCGATGTTAACATCACCTAGAATAATAGTTTTATTACTGATTGTACTATATATCCAGGATAGTATGTCTTTAGGCATGCAAATGTTATTTCCAGGGAGATAAGTAAAGTACAATAATGCATAAGCATCTAAAACCTGAGACCTAGCAACACCTACTCTTGGAAATGAGTTTGCAGGGATTTCTTTTCCCAACGAGTGAGGCACACAAACTGTTGTAAGCAGAGTAGTATGGTTTTCTTTTTATTAAGGAGCGTCCCCAGAAACCTCAGATATGTACTGTGCAATACCTAATATTTAACCATTAAACAGTTCTACTACAAGTGCTTGAAGACCACTGTCTCAAAGCCAGGGACTTGAGCATATTCTAGGTCATACAGACTGCCACTCATGTTACAGCTTGAATAGGACATAAAACAGCTGCTGCACCTTAAATGAACACGTTGGTTGAGTTCGAGCAGCCATAGGTTGGGAGTGGGAGTGGGGTTTTAGGGTTAGAGCATGAGAAAGAAGTTTTAGGGCTGGGGTGGGAAGAGCGTTTTAGGGATGTGGAGTGGAAAGACAGTTTAGTTTTAGGGAATGATCAGGGATTTTAGGTTTAGGGAGGGAGAGTGGAGTTTTAGGGGTACGGAATGGTGAGATGAGTTCGGAACTGAGTGGGAGTTTTAGGATTAGAGTTAGGGCTTTGGTAGGGCTGTACAGTTTAATAAGGTTTGGAGTTAAATAGTTAAGTAAGATCAACTAGTGGGAGCTAGAGCACTTGCCTTTTCAAACAAGTAGCAGCAAGCAAGTGTGTCATGAGCTTACAGTACATGAGCACTTGGGGTAGGCCCACATTAGTCATGATTTTTTCTGTTCATACTCTTAAAACAAGAGTACCACTGTAGTACACTTGAACCCTATGGATGGATTCTGTATTTAGTAAAAATGACAACAGATCTTCTTGGACATCTCTAAATAACACTTCCATCTAAGTCATTAGTTCTAAGGTGCGCTAAGACATTATCACTTTCTTTTTTGTTTTTTTATAGTTATTTCTGAACCTTTCTACACATCTCCCATCTTTGTATCAAGCAGACAAGTAAAAATTGTATGTAGAAGTACAAACATGATTTCTACTTCTAACAAAATAATTTCTTATTAGTAGAATAATTCCTTGGTTAGATCTAGATCTATATTCATGGGTTGCTAATGTATGCAATAATCTAGTCTTTGACCATCATGTGTCATTGGTAGTGAGGAAATCATTCTATGTTGTGCAACTTATATACAAAGGTATAGCATCTAGGCTGAAGGAGGTCATTGTTCCATTCTATTCGACATTCATCAGACCTGTCATTGAATATAATGTTCCTTTTGGTAAGTACCTAACCAGACATATCCAACACTTGGAATGTCAACAGAGATTTTTCACTAAAAATAATACAGGACGTAAATAATGTCCTATGCAGACCTCCTCAAAACCCTAACCCTGTATTCTGTGTCCTCCAGGCTGTTAAGGGGTGATCTATGCCTGGTACACAAGGCATTGTTGGACCCCACTCTGCTGGACCTCCTGCATATCAGTATAACAAACAGTAGCATAATTACCCATTGTAAAGACTTAAACCTTGCCTGTGATATAAAGTATACCTGCTGGAGAGACAGGTATGTATCTCAGAGACTACCACTACTCTGGAATAGACTTCCCATTCATGTGAAGCAGAATTCCTTCCTAACCCAATTCAAGTGTAAGTTAGACAATTGGATGGGAAGCAGGAACCCATCCATAGTTTGGCAACTATGTCTCTAATGGACACAAGTATCCAGTAAATATTTCGTCTCCCAGATCCCTGCTTGTAAATGTTTCATCTCCCAAGCCCCTGCTTACACTTACCAAGGATACCAGAACTTGTCAGAGTTTTGGGATGTTCAGCTAGGCTTAAAACAGCACCCAGTGATTATTAGCGTAGTATACACCTACAAACCTATGTGCATCTTGTAGACGTTTTGACATGCACAATCGAGTAGCAGCCCAAGTTTCCTCATCTTTAAGACTCTCATTTCTAGGGGAGTAGCAGAGTGTTGAAGGAAGCAAGCATAGAGGAGCTCTCTGAGCATGTAGCCCAGGCTGGTATGACCCTGACCTTGAGTAGCATCTTACCCTCACCAAGAATGATGCCACAGTATGAAGACAAGATGATCAATTTCAACAATTGGCTTAAGTATTGGTGTCATTCAAAGGGGATCCAATGCCTATCAGCTTGGGATGATATGCACGACAAGCCACGATGCTTTGCTAGGGACGGCTTGCACCTGTCACCCCCGGGCTTTCGGATATTGGCAAAAGCTCTTGTTACCCCCATAGTGCCTTTTTTAGGCAAGGCTCAAAAGACAAACCCACCTCCATAGGTATCACAAGGGATAAGAAACTAAGAGTAATGCTACTCAACGCTAGAAGTCTAAACCTCAAGATGCACGCACTCAAAACTCTCCTAAGCATGGAGAACATCGATATCTGTGCAGTAACAGAAACCTGGTTCAGGGGTCCCGAGAGCACCCCAGCACTACCAGGTTATACCTCTTACCATGCTTTTCGGCCCCAAAACTTGGACCGAACCACAAAAGGAGGGGGAGTATCGATATTCATCAAAGATACCCACACCTCCAGGTTGGTGGCAAAGCACGAAGCATCAGAGACTATCCATGTGCAACTAACAGTGGGTAAAACTGCCTTCCAGTTTATAGCCTGCTACAGACCACCCTCCCAAACCCAGGAACCCCACTCGGCCTTCCTGAGAACACTGGAAAATATGAAGGTCTCTCCGAACACCATTATATTGGGCGACTTCAACTACCCAAACATAGATTGGGAGCATTACTCTAGCTCCAACACCCTTGCCTAAAGGTTCCTAGAATTCATAAACTCAAATGCTATGGAACAACTTGTTACCACTCCCACAAGAGGGGAAAACACACTGGACCTGATCATCACCAACATGGGGACTCTATGCTCCAGACCAGAAGTGTATCCCTCACTGGTAAGATCAGACCATAAACTGATCTCACTGGATATTCACATCCTGACCCCACCCCCTGCCCAGAAAACCACAGTGAAAAACTTCTCTAAAGCAAATTTCACACTCCTCAAAACCGAGGTGGAATCCTTCAAAGCCCCCGGGCCTGTGGAAAATACGCCCAGACCGCAGAATCCTTTATAAATGCATTCTATGAACACCTTCAGGACTGCATGGATCATGCAATCCCAAATAAAACCAAGACCCAATCCTCCAAAGGCAGATGACCTGTCTGGTGGACCCCAGCCATAAACAAACTATACAATAGAAGGAGGAAGATACTACATGATAGAGCAAAATCCCAAAAAGGGAAGGCATCTCTGATCAGTATTAGCAAAAAACTAAGGGCACTCATAAAATCGTCAGAGGCCAGCTTTGAGAGAAAAATTGCACAGGACACTAAGGATAATCACAAGGCTTTCTTTAGTTATGTTAGGAACCTGGGTGGGAATTCCCAGATATGCTCAGAATTAGTCCAAAATGACAAAAAATACACTGATCCCACAGACATTGCCAACATCCTAGCTGACAGGTTCAGCGCAAACTTCTCCCCCCCTCCCCACCAAAAGGGCAAATATCTATCCCAGCAGAGTGCTGCCCCCCTGACATCTCAGATGCTCAGGTGGGAGCCCTCTCCAAAGCAAAAACACAGCATCAATGGGACCAGACGGTGTCCCAGGCTGCGTCCTACATGAACTCCAAGAAGAGCTAAACCCAAACATAAAACTACTGTTCAATCTCAGCCTTACTACAGGATATGTACCCAAAGAGTGGCGTACAGCAACAGTGGTCCCTCTCCACAAAGGTGGTGCCTCAACGGACCCTGGAAACTATTGCCCCATAAGCCTGACTAGCTTGGTCTGCAAAGCTATGGAAAGGATCATCATGGACCTCATAAATAAAGATATTGGGGACCTACAGACACTGGATCCTACCCAGTTTGGCTTTGTTAAGGGCAGATCCTGCCTCTTAAACCTGGTTGACTTCTTTGAAACAGTCACCAAGGCCATTGACGAAGGGAAGGTGGTCCACACAGCCCATCTGGACCTCGCAAAAGCCTTCGATACAATACCCCACTCGGGCATTATAGATAAGCTCACCAGCTTAAATATAAACCCCTGTGTCACTAGATGGGTTGCAAACTGGCTCAAGGACAGAACCCACATGGTTAGAATTGCTGGAGCCATGTCAGACTCCAAACCAGTTACAAGTGGCATCCCACAAGGCTCAGTCCTGGGACCTCTCTTGTTTGGTATATATTTCTCGGAGGTACAGGCCAACACGGAAGGACTGTGGCTGACCAAATTCGCAGATGACTGCAAACTGGGCGCCATAATCGACTCTCCAGCCGACACAAGCATCCTCCAAAAGGGCCTCGTAGAAACAGACAACTGGTGCCAGAGCCATGGCCTCAAGCTAAATGCCAAAAAGTGCATAGTCATCCCCTTTGGCAAAAACAAAGTGCCCACAAATTACCACATAGGTGGTAATCCATTAAGTACAGAAGAAGTAATTAGGGACCTGGGGACCCAAGTTGATAGCAATCTCTCATTTGACAACCACGTGGCCAAAGTGGTTAGAAAAACATTTTATATAGCCCACCTAATCATGAAGGGATTCACATCTAGATTAGGGGAGGTCATCCTGCCTCTTTACTCATCCCTCATCAGGCCCATAATTGAGTACAATGCCCCTTTTGGGATGTACCTTACCAAACACCTGCAGCAACTGGAAAGACCCCAAAAGTACCTCACCAAGAGGATCAAAGGGCTCAAACAGATGCCATATGCTGCCCGGTTAAAGAAACTCCAGCTCTACTCAGTGGCATACCGCCTGCTCAGAGGTGACCTGTGCCTGACGTATAAGGCCATGTCCAACCCGGAATTAAGGGACATGCTGCACCTCAGAAAATCCAAATCCCGTCGAGCTACACGCTCGAGAGACTTGAACATCAGCACTGAAATAAATAGGACATGCTGGAGGGACAGATTCATAACCCAGAGGCTCCCTTCACTCTGGAATAAAATCCCAGTCCAGGTTAGGCAGAGTCCCTCATTGACTCTTTTCAAGAGGAATCTTGATGAGTGGATGGGAGATCGTAGGTTTACCCCGGGTATCACTTCTGTGTCACTGTTAGACAGAGGCACAGTATACTAACCTCGAAAAAGGGCATAGCAAAATTAATTTAAAATGGGTGGCGAAAGCCAAACATACTCTGGCTAGGCTTATAAATGCCCTAGGGCAGATAGACTAGTATGAACCTATGAACCTATGAACCTATGTAATGATAACATGTCAGATGGCATGCTGAGTTTAGAAGAAAAAAGCCGGCGGTGCAGGTCTCACTTAATGAAAATTGTAGACCAGTGGTGTTTAAATTAACATTTATACTTTTGTGTTTATGAATAAGCTTTAACTCAGTTTTATTGTAAAGTTGCCCAAGTGACAGCAGGACATCCTGGCATCTATTTTTTAATTTAATTTCATCTGCAAGAGCTTCTCGCATTGTTGCATCTCCAAGCAGTCACTACCAGCACTGATCAAAATGTGACAGGGGTGTAATAGGATACCACAAACAAAATGTGACAGGGGTGTAATAGAATACCACAAACAAAATGTGACAGGGGTGTAATAGGATACCACAAACAAAATGTGACAGGGGTGTAATAGGATACCACAGACAAAAATGTGACAGGGGTGTAATAGGATACCACAAACAAAATGTGACAGGTGTGTAATAGGATACCACAAACAAAATGTGACAGGGGTGTAATAGGATACCACAAACAAAATGTGACAGTGGTGTAATAGGATACCACAAACAAAATGTAACAGGGGTATAATAGGATACCACAGACACTTTTCTAACTCCAGCTGAAGAACTTGAGGGGAAAAAAGTTTGAACAGGAGAGAGACTAGACAGGTTCCATACATTGCATCTTCCATCTAACAATAACACCCATAGCATTTTGTAGCTGTCAAGCTAACTGCCAAGTGTCTTACTGAAGTTAACGTTGAAAGCAACTGTAATTTCACTCAATTTCATCTTCACTTTCAACATTAAAGAAGAAACTTTAGAACTGAATTTTTAGCCAGAACAATTTATAGGCTATTAAATAACAGGATAATGTTTGCTGCTAATATTTATTATTGTATGCTATTGTAACTGCATAACTGATTTAACTATATGTAAGTGCTCTTACAGTTTCTGTAGTTATAGACCAGCACACTATTACTGGAAAGAATTTGCTTCATGTATATTCTTTTTCATCCTCTGTCCTTGACATAAGACAGCTTAGTTTTTTTCAAGGAGGCAATCTAAATGCTTTGTAATTGTGTTAATTTAGTAACTTGGGATTTCTGAAGAAGTGTAGAATTACCTGGTCCCTATCAGTTCAGCAAAAAATCAGTTAATCGAATGGCATTTTCAGTGCCCTTACATCGAGCATACCATTTGTCAAACTGTTCATACTGAGATCGCAGTACAGTGAGGATAAGTTGCCCTTTCCCAATTGCAGTGTGATCTCAGAAGTAGTATATATAATTAGTGGTGGTGGGGGGAGCGCAACCATTCATTGAAGTGATGTTTTGATGTAGTGATACAGCCCATTTACCAGTATGTCTTTTTTGAGAAACCAACTCAAGCATGAGAAGTTAAAATTTAGCTCTCTCACTATCACAGTAGAAGAAAATAATTCCAGTATTTTGATTTATTGTATTATCACACAGTCTTTGGCACATGCATACAGGAAGGAGGATATTGCTGAGGCAATTTGTTGTTGCTATAAAGATAAAAGTTACCTCAGAGTCTCGCCCTTCTTTTTTATACAAATGATTTATTCTCTTTTAAGTCAGCATTTGGTGACTTTCGATGTTACCATTGTTAATGATGAATGATTTTTGGCATCTTCTAGTAGTGCAGTACACTGACATTTAAAGACTGAATGAGTGAAAATCAAGTGCTCTTTTACAGTGAATAGTCACTGTACTGATTGTGAGAGTGTAACTTCTATCTCTGATGTCTCCTACCATCAAAGACATTATTTTATTCTGAAGGAAAAATAAATTACTTTAACCTGAGCAGTCACATACTGATTTGCCATATTTATTTGTGATTCTAGTACTTTGAGGGGTTGATGAATGAAGAGAATGAGAGGGAGAGAAGGTTAGATGATGTGCGGATAGTGAATCATGAAGTGCAATGGATTAGCAAGGAGGAAGTAAGGATAGCTATGAAGAGGATGAAGAATGGAAAGGCTGTTGGTCCAGATGACATACCTGTGGAAGCATGGAGGTGTTTAGGTGAAATGGCAGTGGAGTTTTCAACTAGATTGTTTAATGAAATCTTCGAAAGTGAGAAGATGCCTGAGGAATGGAGAAAAAGTGTTTTGGTACCGATTTTTAAGAATAAGGGCGATGTGCAGAGCTGTAGTAACTACAGAGGGATTAAATTGATCAGTCACAGCATAAAGCTATGGGAAAGAGTAGTGGAAGCTAGGTTAAGAAGGGAGGTGATGATTAGTGATCAGCAGTATGGTTTCATGCCAGGAAAGACCACTACAGATGTGATGTGTGCTCTAAGAGTGTTGATGCTGAAGTACAGAGAAGGTCAGAAGGAGTTGCATTGTGTTTTTGTAGACTTAGAGAAAGCATATGACAGGGTGCCTAGAGAGGAGTTGTGGTATTGTATGAGGAAGTCAGGAGTGTCAGAGAAGTATGTAAGAGTGGTACAGGATATGTACAAGGGTAGTGTGACAGCGGTGAGGTCTGCGGTGGGAGTGACGGATGCGTTTAAGGTGGAGGTGGGATTACATCAAGGATCAGTTCTGAGCCCTTTCTTATTTGCAATGGTGATGGACAGGTTGACAGACGAGATCAGACAGGAGTCCCCATGGACTATGATGTTTGCAGATGACATTGTGATCTGTAGTGAGAGTCGGGAACAGGTGGAGGAGACCCTGGAGAGATGGAGATATACTGTAGAGAGAAGAGGAATGAAGTCCAGCAGGAGTAAGAATGAATATATGTGTGTGAATGAGTGGGAGGATAGAGGAATGGTGAGGATGCAGGGAGTAGAGGTGGCGAAGGTGGATGAGTTTAAATACTTGGGATCAATAGTTCAGAGTAACGGTGAGTGTGGAGGAGAGGTGAAGAAGAGAGTACAGGCAGGATGGAGTGGGTGGAGAAGAGTGTCAGGAGTGATTTGTGACAGACGAGTACCAGTAAGAGTGAAAGGGAAGGTATTCAAGAGGGTAGTGAGACCAGCTATGTTATATGGGTTGGAGACAGTGGCACTGACAAAAAGGCAGGAGTTAGAGCTGGATGTGGCAGTGTTAAAGATGTTAAGATTTACACTGGGTGTGACGAGGGTGGAGAGGATTAGGAATAAGTATGTTAGAGGGTCAGCCCAAGTTGGAAGGTTTGGAGACAAAGCCAGAGAGACAAGATTACGTTGTTTTGGACATGTGCTGAGGAGGGATGCTGAGCATATTGGGAAAAAGATGCTAAGGATGAAGCTACCAGGTAGCAGGAAAAAGAGGAAGGCCTAAGATAAGGTTTATGGATGTGGTGAGAGAGGACTTGCAGGTGGTTGGTGTGACAGAGCAAGATGCAGAGGACATTTAGAAATGGAAATGGATTTTCCGCTGTGGCGACCCCTAACGGGAACAGCTGAAAGAAGATGATGATGATTTGTGATTCTTCTTGCCATTACTGACTTCATTTTACTCTCACAACTGGAGCAGTTATACTTCTGGCAAATAGAAAAAACTGTGCTCAGCCCTGAGTAGTTACCCTAGGCATTCTGAAGAGGTTAAATCTACAATCAAGATTTCACCCTGGTATTTTTATCAGAAGGAGAATACAAAATATGACTTCAGACAAGTTCAGAGTGAAAATCTAAGCCAGCATGTAAATGGTCATCCCTTTTAATTTGAAAGTTATAGGTAAGAAGCATAACTTGTAAGCATCTTGAATTATTAAAGCAGGATATCACAGTACTTCTGGAAAACGTCTGTCCAAATCATGCTGTTCTCCAAGAAGTTATGAGCAGTAGATAAAAGACATTGCTGATTATTTTCTTTCTGACAGGGGAAGGGTAAAGCTACTACAAAAGCATCCAGACAGCTGCTTTTCTAACATCTGTATCAGACAGAGCTTAACAAAGGAGCCAGTTAACGGCCCTTGGAAGTTCAAACCTTAACATATGACATGCATACAGCGATAATGAGATTTCTTCCCTGTCAGCATTAATGAGGTAAATAACTGGTAACATATTAAGTATGGTATCTTCTAATATTTTCTTATATTCCTCCTCAGGACAGAACTACTATATTTTCTCTCAATCTTCTACATAAGGTCTGATGACCAATAAACTAATTCAGATTGATAATCTCCCCTCACCACCTTTTTTGTCTTGGGCTCAGACTATACTAAGATGGATGAAAACATGGATAAAGTTTAGGACTTTCAGTTTCGGACTGCAACTAACAATATTGTTGAGCTGAAAAAATGACTACTAGAAAATAACCGTCCAATTATAATAGTAGATCTAGAAGAGTAAGTCAAATGAAGCCAAGTTATAAGCCATGGGATGTGGACAAGCTGAAATAAACACTAAAATTAAAGTTCTTCAGGAAGAAAACAACATCTCAGGGAAAATGCCTTAGCCTAATGCTTAAATCTAAGAACTACAGACTTTTACTGGAATCCCAGAAAAGTGAAATGAAAAAAGGTTCATTCTGTCAGCTGGAAGTCTTATTGTAATCCATCTCTTTTCTGATCCAAGGGAGAGAAGCTCCATCACCTTAGCAATTGACGTTATCCAGAGGGTGGGTAGATACAACATGAGCATGACTAACGCTGCACTAAGAGCTTTCTTTATAAAATTTGCATCTTTGACAATCAGAAGCAAAGTCTGGAGCATGCTTATAAAAATCCAAAAATCATTCTGGAACTTCCACAGATTTGCATTTATTGTGATTTGCCAAAATATATCACGGGCGGCTGAAAAACAGTTCTCTGAAATAAAACAACAGATATGGCTAAAACAGATCCCCTTTCTGTTTTCAGGCACTTTTGTTGTCACACACAGAGGTATAAGGCTTACAGTGGATATAAAAAGTTTACACTCCCCTGTTAAAATGTCAGGTTTTTGTGATATATAAAAATGAGACCACAATAAATCATTTCAAAACATTTCCCACCTATAATGTGACCTATAACCTATACAATTCAATTGAAAAACAAACAAATCTGTTGGGGGAAAAATATAAAAAATAAAAAACATACAATATGCTGGTTGTATAAGTGTGCACACCCTTAAACTAATACTTTGTTGTGTGTGCACACCTTTAAACTAGTACTTTGTTGAAACACCTTTTGATTTAATTACAGCATTTCAAAGACAAGTATATTATTTTTGAGTAAACATTTTCATTATATAACATTACTATCATGAATATAGCATTGTTCAATGAGAACTTTTATCAGTATTTTTATATGCATTTTTTATAAATATTTTAAAATATGGATTACAAATATTTTTAGCATGTTTCAAACAAGTCCTTTGGTTCTATTATTAATTAGAGAGATTGCATTTTCATCAACAATGGGAGGATGTATGTATGGCTCCCAAAATGCAACAAAGTCTAGAAGATTTGGGTCTTTTGCTTGGATTATATATATATATATACTGCTTGACATGGAGTGGGAGTCTATTCCACAGAAGGGGGAGTCTCTAGGATACAAATCTGTCCCAACCAGCAAGTCCTACAGATATCACAGACCAAGTTGAGGTCATGTGTGCAGGTTACTTGAGTGGAGCTAGACTTGTGAATATGCAGTAGACCCATTAAGGCGAGGTCTGAGATTACTTTGTATGCCAGACAGAGGTCACCTCTGAGGAGTCTGTAGGAGACTGAATAGAGGGACAGGGCCTTTAGCCTATCTGTGTAGGGTAGATGTTTGAAGCCCTGGATTCTCCTGGTGAGGAACATCTGTGGTCTCTCCAGTTGCTACATATGCTTTGTGAGGTACATGCCAAAAGGGGCATTGCACTCAATAATGGGTCTTATAAGGAAAGAATACAGAGATGTTATGACTACCTTGTCCCTAGATGAGATACCCTTACTAATGAGGTGGGCCATGTAGAAAGCTTTCCATACAATGGAGGCAATATGGTGGTCAAATGTCAGTTTACTATCAACCTGGGTGCCCAAGTCCCTCACTACTGATTGTGTGGTTAGGACCTTGTTATTAATATGAATTTTATTTAGTCTCTTCTCACATATCCTTATCGCCCATAACAAAATCATTTTAACCCATACTTCTAAGTACTTTATTTTATTATGTCCCCATAAATATTTTGTATTTTATTTATCCTTTGTTGACTGGGTAAGTCCCACTAGACTAGTAGCCTTTTTTCAGGGGAGACCCGAGGTGGTATTTATACTAATAAGGGAACTTTGACCAGGGCATCAGGAAACTTTCCCTACTCTTTTCAATAGATGCAGTGGGATCTTTTACATCCACCTGAGCTACCACCAAGCAGATGGAGCCTTAGTTCTGAAGGACAGTCCACTCAGGAATGCAGAGTCTCCCTTATGCTAAACTGCAGTATCAGTAATCAATCTACCTGGTGTGGGAAGAGACCCCTAAGCCTTCTGCACCAAAGATGAGTATGCTACCTGTCGTGGTACAGACGCTATGAATACAGGTTTTACTGAAAAATTTGTTTGTGGCTACATAGTTTACTGCTATGATCTTTATTTCATCTTCATTAATTTTACCTGCCAAAAATAGCTGAAACTGTCTCAGAATATTCCTCAACACTGAGATATCCTTTCCTGATTTTATCAGGTACAAAATAATATCATCTGCAAATAAAGCCAACTTTTCTTGATTACCATACCAATTATATCCTTGAATTTCTGAATTCCTTATTTTCCTTGCCAATGGTTTTACACATAATGCAAATAATAAAGGGGGAAGAGGATACCACTGCCTGGTTCCCCTGTTCAGACACAACTTATCAGACAGAAATCCCGCCCACTTTGATTTTCACCTCTGGTCCCTCATATTTACTCCTAATTAACCTTGTTATTCTATCAAGGAATGCAAATGTGTCCATTGCCATACTCCTAAAATCCTGCTTACTCTGTCAAATGCTTTCTCTGCAGCAAGACCCACCAACAATAGTAGTGTTTTCTTACATTTTGCTTCCCTCTGTATCATCATTGTTCTAGTAATGTTGTCAAATGTTTGCCTCTCCTCCATAAAACCACATTAATCTATATCTATCAATTTTGGCAACACTTCTGCCATTCATTTAGCCATTATAGACATAAACACTTTATAATCATAGTTTAGAATCAAAAGCGGCCTATAGAAGCTGGATATGATAGGTCTTTACCATCTTTGCATATTACAGCCACCACAGCTTTCTTCCAGATCCTTGTAAATACTGTTAAACATTATGTTAAACATAACCTTCTTGGTCTTTATCACTTTCTTCCCTTCTAGCTTCCAAATTTCCACAAGAATACCATCTATTCCTGGAAACTTTCTTGTAGATTGGTTATACATCATCATTTTTATCTAATTTCCTTCCATCCTAACTGTTAGTAATTGAGCCTTATCTTCCTCTAACCTTTAGATATTTAATTCGTCCATAAATATTTCCAGTTGTGATTTTTCTTGATTTCCACATTTCTCTGTTTTATGCAGATTTTGAAAGCACAGTATTTATTAAGAATATTTAGCACTTTCCTCTGAAGTATATCAAGACTTCAGAAATCCTGATATACTTCGGACAAAAGCGCTAAATATTCTTAATAAATAATACTGTGCTGTGCTTTCTGGGTGTTCTCATTCTGTTTGTTGTTTTATTAGTTTGTTTTTTATCATGATTTCCATTTTTTTTTATACAGAGTTTCACAAAATTTCTGAAATATTTCAATTACCTCTACAGGATCTGTGGTTATTTTCCTTGTTATAGGCTCCCTAAGCTTGACAACAACCTTTTCTACTTTCAGTTATTATGCTAAAATTTTTTATGCTCTGGGGTTATTATCAAAAACCGTTGTTTAACAGCAATCTTTCTAAATTCATGTATATTATCCAGGTACTCCCTTATTTTCTGTTTAGTACTCTGCAGTCGTGTCTCTTCTTGTTCTTTGAGATTCCCTTTATTCTGCAATACTTTAACCTTTGTCAGTCCTGCTAAATAGGTCTTGTTACTTCATAACCATATCTGTTTTTTCTTTTATTTTTACCGTATTTTAAACTCTACTTTTATTTTATCCCATTCCCTAGCAATATCTTTTGAAGAAATGTATATCTTCCGTAATAACTCCTGAATAATTTCCACTTCCTTATTCTTTAAATTCTACTCTTTTAAACAGGTAGGTGGGGAAGCATCAGTGTCTCATTTTTACTTCATTACCCTGCATTTTTATCTTAGTTATTATTAGTGTGTGATCTGAAATAGTCATTGGATGCGGATCAAAACATTCAATTAAATGCACATGTTCCTTTGAAATATAATTTCTGTGTAGCCTAGCCCAGTTGTTGTACCTTGGGGAATAATGTGTAAATTCTCTCTGAGTTCCTACTACTGAATTCACATCTTCCATACCAAATAGTTTTATAAATTTCTTCAAACATCTATCTTCTTTTGTTATATTTTCCATTCTAGGCCCCCTGATACATCCTCACTGTTGCAAGTCAAATTCTAGTCAGCACCAATAAGTAATATTCCCTGCTGAAAGCTGAATATTTCTCCCAGACTTTTTTAAGCTCTAGTGCAGCAGTTTTAGGTGGAATATAAATATATGCCATTGTAATCATCTTCCCTTGCCAGTAGCCCCTTACTATCACAACTCTATCATTATTATATTTTTTACTCTTCTCTCACTAATGGAGCTCCTCTAGCAATTAATGTTAAGTAATCCTCTTTTCCTTTATCCCCAGATATTCCACTGAATAAGCATCCTGAAATTCTTTCTTTTTCAAATTTACTTGCTCAGCTCTTTCTAAAAGTGTTTCCTGTGGCATAACTATTTGTACTCTGTATTTCTTAATATAGTTCACTACTCTTTCTTTTTTGTATATACCTGTGAGACCATTCACATTCCAGGACAATATGGAAAGTGTTGCTATTATGATAAGAAGTTATTGTTCCCACTTGTTGTGTAGAAGAACTATTTTCAATTTCTGTTTTCAGTGTTTGTGTTACATGCATGCACTAATGTTTGGCAGGTTGATCTTTCATACAGTTATTTCATGTCATATCATTCTGAATGTATGACATCTTGCAAAACTTATTGTTTTAATGAAAACCCCCAAATACCCCATAAGATATTAACTTAACAAAAACACACAAAACTACTCCAAGTAGGAATATTTGTCCCATATTGACAGCTACAGTCACAGGCTTTAATTGACCTATAATTAAGATTATGCATGCTAAGATGCATGGTATAGCCTGTACTTCTACATAGACTAAGTGCTGTCTGTTTTTGTCTTATCTTTATTCTTCTCCCAGATGTAGAAAACAACTTGAATCCTTTCAGAAAACATTAACTTGAAAAGGCATTGTCCTCTTATTAGCTCATCTCCATAGAAATGTAAGAACCAGATACATAGTCACCTTCAGCTATAAGCTTCTCATATTATACTGTGAACATTCATTTCACTCTTTTCTTTTGTACTTGATCCCACTTAAAACTTATTGTTAGATCAAGCCAAGGGCCTTAATCCAGTCACTCCCTTATGAAAAAGTAAGAAAAAGCATATCAACCTTATTTATATCATGATCTGTATACTTTTATACCCCATCCCTCACCTCAAATACCCAAGATTACAACCTATTATCTTAAACATGCTTTTCTCCAGGGTTTCTTCTCCTTTTAAATTGCAGTGCCCACATTTTCTAAAACTAAAAAAGAAGAAAGAAAAAGAAGAAGAAAAATGGCACCTGTTTACTTTAGTTTCCTTATAACATACAAAAATAACTGAAAATGATTTACTATATAACATGCAGGTTATGACATGAAATGTTTCATAAAAATACTGTTAGAACAAAAATTGTTATCCTTATAGTTACCTCTTTCCCTTTTCTTTCCTTCCCTTTAATGTTCTTAAAAACATAAATGACATGAAGTGGGGAAATGCTTTCGAGTCCCCTGCAAGTTTAACAAATTCAAAAATGCCCAGTATTTCCATTTTTTCCTTGTTCAGCCATATTTCATAAATGTGATTAATCCTTTGTAATCCCACATTTATTCATTAAATTCTTAGTTCCAATTCCAGTTTCTGGGTCAATTCCAATGTACTCATAGTTCTTTTTTCTTAGCTCCTGTGCTTTTCTCTGTCTCTCAAGCATTTTCATTTGTTACATTTTTTAGCCTTTTGTTATTTGAGTTGATCTCCACCTTCAGTGTTTTGTTTATTTTAATCAGCTCTGAACACATTTGATTTATTTTTCCTCTGGATTACTGGAAGTCATGTCTTGCACCACAGTTGGAGCTTGAACACTTTTTTTGCTGAACAGCGGCAGGATTCTTCCAAGTTGGTGTCTTCTCCTCACCTTTTGTGGTTGATTTTCTTTCAGGTTCTCTAATTTCTTCTTTGCTGGCATCCAGGCAGTGAACTTACTAGCCAGTAACTGAAATCTACTTAAAAAGAAAAATTCACTGGTTCTGTTTTTATACTGGGAGACCTGAAATTCAGCTGTTACTCAGTATGCAGCCATTTTGAAAGAACATCCAATGTTTGCTGCTGGTATCTACAGGTGTGTCCACTAGTCAACAAGAAATATTCCATGCTGCCTCAATGGCCACCAAAAGATGTTTCCTCAGCACTTGGAATCAGTCCTTTCAACAATTTTCCAGCATGCAGTGGAGAAAAATTTTTGGGTGGCTTTCAGTCTGGAATTGCAGAGTTTAATTTAACAAGTATAGCAAGTAGATTAAGGAGTGTGGTGAGTGATATGGGGAGCTAAGGTTGTATTCTGTTGATGTTTTCTAGTTTGTGTTTTCTCCTTCTACTTTTCTTCATTTCAGACAATAATCTTATATGAGAATATGTTCTTCTTCTTCTTCTTTCGGCTTTTCCCGGTTAGGGGTCGCCACAGCGGATCACCGTCTGCTCATGATTGGCAGTGGAGTTTTACTGTGTCGAGTTGCCAGCCTGGCGCCCAACCTTCCACAGAAGGCACACACATGCAAGCACTCACACCTAGGGCCAATTTAGTGTGTCCAATCCACCTACAGCATGTCTTTGGGATGTGGGAGGAAACCGGAGCACCCGGAGGAAACCCATGCGACCACAGGTAGGACATGCAAACTCCGCACAGAAGGCACCCCAGCCAAGGATCAAACCAGAGAACCTCTTGCTGTGAGGCGGTAACGCTAACAGCTGCACCACCGTGGCTGCCTATATGAGAATATGTTAATGTTTGAAATAACTAATAAAAATGAACTGGAAGAATCCAATCTCTATGAGAAATTTATTGTATTCATGTTTAATCTTGCTGATACATTTTTTGGCCTTAACAACCTTTATGACAATAATATTTATTTTCTCCAGCAGATAATTTATATTGTTTTTTAACCTTTTCTTGCTTTCACTATTTCAGTCACTCTTTTGCCTCTCTTACCCATTGCCATCACTTCCTTGTTAATATCATCCTTATTGCAAGCTCATTTAGCCAATGTTTGGGTGTACACTGATCATATTAAATAAACTACCCCT